>NW_017731431.1:3471704-3548917 GCF_001890085.2 Hipposideros armiger
TCGCCCAGGAAGATCACAATGATGGTGCCAACTTGGGCCAGTGAAGCAACGTCCTCCACAACTAGACTGAAGAACAAAAACGACAGCAACTTGCCTGTTCCCCTTCCCCCAATTCCCCAGCACTGTTCCCATCCCCCCAATTTCCCAATAAAAATATTAAAAAAAAAAGCTTCTGACAAATGAATCAAGTGACTTAAACATTTCTATGTTTTTTTCACAAATATTCTAGTTCTGAGAATTTATCTTAGAGTTTCTCACAAAATATAAAGATTGTATCACAAATGTGTTCTTCACAATATTGTTTATGACTCATTTATTCATTCAACAAAATTTTTGGAGAACATTTAATGGACTAGGAAATGTGTCTGTTTTTAGGAAAAAAACTTAAGTGTCATTAAAAGGGTAATCATTAATTATGGTACAGGCATATGTTGAGCTATTACGCAGTTATTAAAATGATGTTTATGGAATGTTTAATGACTTGGGAAATGTTAATGATTTAATATTGAGTTAAAAATGCACTTACAAAACAGCACTTAACATATTATCTGAGACATGTGAAAACTGCATTATAAATGAAGGAATATTCCAAAATATAAACAATAATTGCCTTTAGATGGTGGAGTGATACAAGACCTTCTTCCTTACATTTCTTTTCATAAAGAACATGGATCAATTTAATAATAAATAATAAAGGTTCAGATTTGGGGAAATTAGAAATAACAAACCTGATCAAACTGATAATCTGATCAGAATTTTACTCTGTAGGTATAAGAACTCAGTTGAGTTTGTTAGAATGCAGGCTATTCAGACAGCTTTTATCAACATGCTTCCCTAGAAAGTGCAGTGCTTGATTTTGTTGATTGCATGTACCCATGTTTCACAGTCTTAAAACACTTTATATTCCTAATAGTAAGCACATATGTTTAAGGCTTTGCTGGTAATCAAAAGCAGGTTTGACATGTTTCTTATTACATCAATTTTATGGGTTTATAATTTATATACAATTAAATGAACCTATTTTAAGTGTACATTTTGATGAATTCTGACAAATATATACAATGAAGCAACTATTTTAACCAAAATGCAAAATATTGCCACAATCTTCAAAAGTTCTTTTGTATTATGCTGCTTTGCAGGTAATCCTTAGCCCCATCCCTGGCACCAAATGCTGATCTGCTTTCTGTCACTATAGATAAGACTTGTCTTCTAGAATTGCAAATAAATGGAATTATACAGTATATACTCTTGTACACAATTATTTCACTAAACTAAAAATTTTGAGATCTATCCATGGTGTTGCATGTGTCAGAATGGGATGCCATTATATACACAATAGAATGGATAAAACTAAAAAAAGACTTATGATATCAAGTGTTGGTGAGAAAGTAGGGGAGTTCAAAATCTCATGCATTTTCAGTGGTGATAGAAGATGGTTGAGCCACTTTAGGAAACAATTTGGAGTTTCTTACAAAGTTAACACAAACACTTAGGAATTCTGCCCTAGGTATTCATCCAAGAGAAATGAAAATATGTTCACAAAAAGACATGTAAACAAATAATCATGGATGCTGAACTAGAAACATAACAATCATAACAGCCACGACTGGAAATACCCAAATGTCTATTAACAGGTGAAGGAATAAATAAATTAAGATATATGCAAACAATAGAATACTACTCAGTAATGAAAAGTTCGTTTTTAAGCATAATTTTTTAAAAAGCTGGTTTAATAAAATATGTTATCCTGAGAGAAAGGTTTTAAAAATGGCAAAATCTTGTAGCTTCACTACAATAATATATATACTACTTCTAAGAAATGAGAAAAACTTTATTCATTTTTAAATAAGTTGTAATTGATTTTTTAATTAATAAATACTGTTATCAATTCTAAAACATATTTGTCTATTCATTTTTAAGATAAATAAATTTTTTATAACATTTGTTATATATTTAAAGGAAAGTATTAAACTTGTTAAACCAATCAGGAGCATAAAGTGAATAGGTATTACACAAAAACTTGTATATTTTAAATTGTCTCAAACTCTTATATTGCAGCCTTCAACTAACCTCTGATGAAAACCTTATTTTTCTTCAAATGAGAAACTCTTACAGCCAGAAATGAAATTGTTTCATTTTTCTTTCATTTAAAAATCAAGTACTGAACACAGAATTAGACACGGTCCCTGCTCAGTCAGTTTCACAATATACAATGCTATTCTGATTTTTTTTTCTGCTCGAACTTTGTATTAGAGCAACCACTTGACAAGAAATTGTTTACTATTGCTAAGATATACTCTTGTGCCCTGATATACAACTGAAGGAAAGTTCACAGTCCTTTGAAAAAACCAGGGCCTTGGGCATGCTGGAAGACTAGGCTCAATAAAACACACTTTTATCAAATAACGGAGAGTTCTGTGTCAAGATTAGAATTCTAATCATGACTTGTCTTTTTTTTTTTTTTTTAGTTTACTATTTAACAAAGGTTGTCAAATATTGAGAGAGCCAACTTTACTTATGAATGCTTGCAAGTTTGTAAGTCTAGCACAGTGCCTGAAAGATAAGTATTTGTTGGATGGTGAAACAAATAAAATTATACATATATATGTATATATAATATATGTGTATATTTGAAATAAAATATTCTATGTCAGTAATAATCCAAATATTCAGTCATAATCTAAAATTAAAAATGATTAAATTCTAAAATAAAACCCCCAAAATTATTATTGGTAATATATCTACATCCATGATTTTCACAACACTGTTCAACTGGCATAAAATATCTCCGGCTGTTATGGAGATTTCTTACACTATTTTCCTGAATTTTTTTCTATCAGGAAATTCATTCTTGACTTGTACATAGGAAACAATATAATATACAGGAAGAAAATGTACTTGCTAGGACTATGGGGGAAAATGAGAGGTTTCATATACTGAGACCTACTGTATTTTAAATACTGAGCTAAAAAATTAAGTAATTCACTCAACAAATATTGTTTAAGTGACTATTACTTGGCAGACATCATTCTGGTGCTGGTGATAGAGCAGTACATGATTCAGAAATGCTCCCGAGACTCATGAATCTTACATTTCAGTGGAAGGCATGTGGAGGTGGGGGAGGGGAACAGGAAGAGGGACAATAAACAAATAAATTAGTATATATTATATCAGGTTATGAACCTGGTTTCATTCATTCTTAACACAGTCTTGCAACTTCATTATTTTTTAAATGAGGAAATTGCAAGCAGAGATGTCATCTAACTTGTTTTTAAGTCATACTGTATAGTATGGTAGCAATTTACTGTATTTCCCCATGTATAAGACACACCCTTTCCACAAAAATTTGGGGTCTAAAAACTGCGTGCATCTTATACAGTGGTTGTACATTTTTTTTACTTGCATTTCCTGCTTTTTTTGCGCTTGTTTTTGAGCTCATACAACCACTGTATAAGACGCACCCAGTTTTTAGACCCCAAATTTTTCGAATAAGGGTGCGTCTTATATGTGGGGAAATATGGTACTCAGGTCTTTCTGACTGGGAATCCCTAGCTGTTTCCACTTACTTGTATTAGGGAAAATAATCAGAAGACAATTACTAAGTTCATATATTATAACCAACAAGGAACAAAATGGAGGGAAATGGAAACGGACTTTAGAAGTAAACACTTTCTCTGTGTGAAAGCCATGAGAATATGCTTTGTGGGCTTCCCAGTGTGGGAAGTACAACTGACCAAAGGCCCCAGTTGCTGCACTATGAGTCCACTGTGGCATTTGCACTGAGGCCACACCTCCCATGGGCTGCTTCTAGCCAATGATGGAGTACAGCGAGGATGTTTAAGTGATGCCCATTCCTGGGAGACATCAGACTCCTCTGATGGTTGACTTTGGCTTGAAGACTCTATAAAGCCCCTGTTGAAACTTCCTCAAGAAAGTATCGTTGTTGAGGACATTTCCCTCCGTCTCTTTTTTTATTCACACTGCAGTCCGAAGGTGTTCCCAAACTTAAGCGCTTCCCTCACCATTTTATCTCAAAGAGGTGTTTTCTCTAATAAAATACGTGCATGTTTAATCTCACCTTGGTGTCTACTTCTTGGAAGAACCATACAAGCAGTACTGAAATTGACCTGAGCAAATGAGCTGTAAGGTGGGGATTTGGGACCGGCTCACTCACCACCAGGCAGGTGAAGGGGACATCATCCTTGTCAGTATGTGGGGCATCGATAGTCCTTGGCACAATGTGGCAGCTTAGTTACTGAAGAATGCACTGAAGACCAGCTGGGAAAATGTCCTGGTGGAACAGAATGCTATGGCAGGTGTAATGATGCAGACGTTTGAAAGATAGAGGGAAACAGCATTGATAGAGACAGCAGAGTGGAATGCCTTTCAGAAGGATAATGAGACACTGAGGGTTGTTAACAAGGAGTTTATGGCTAAGTGTGTGAACCCAGAGAGTCTCAGTTGTAGCTTCCAAAGAGGCCCTTATCACCTGTAGTGGAAGGGTAAACACAATTAAGTGACAGACTGAAGAATTAATTGTCAGAGTCACAGAGCTCCAGACATGTTTGAATATTCAGCCAAGGCAGGTTTGTTGAAATGCGAGGGCCTTGGTAGGAAAAACCAAAGATTCTGGAAAATGGGACAAAGAAATTGGAAAGGATGATCCTTAGGATGTTGACTATTCATCCTGCTGCCCACCCCTGAACCCTCTGGGCTTGCAAAGATAGCCCACCTTTCCTTAGAGAGGGCTTGTGGCACCCCTGGGCTGGAGGGCACTACAGAAGCTTCTCCCTCACAAGGTAGTAGACACCCCCTCAGGAGCTGCCCCTCATTCCTCTGGCTACCAATCCAATAACTAGGGTTAAATCCAAGCATAACCTGGCTGGGAGTGTGCTGGGCCCAATAAGAGAGGAAATAGATTATACACTTTAAAAATTGCAAGAACTAGCTAATATATTCCGGAAAGAGTGAAGGGAGGACTCCTTGGATTAGATTTTGAGGGTATTTGGTGAAGGGCAGCAGAAGGTATGGCTGCATTAAGCAAGAATTCATTGTCTGAGATGCATTTCTAAAGACAAGAAATTTAACACTGTAGCAAGGACTCCAGGCAATAGGGCAAACTTGCTGCTGGGGTGGTTTTTAGAGGTTTGTAAAACATGATGGCCAACTCTCAGCAAAACGAGAGTGTAAGTATTTCCCTGGTAGATAGCATAAGAAGGAATAATGAGACTGAGGAACATGAGCATGCTGAATGACATGTTCTATGAGCCAAAAGACTCGAGAGGACATACCTTCACCAAGGCCATCAGGAGTGTGCTGATAAGAGCGGCACCAGAATAAGTAAGAAGCTCAGTGATGATTCTTTGTAGGCCGGGGATGACAGCAGAAGGGGAGGTTACAGAGCTGGACTCTAACATCCACTGTGATAATACTCTCCTCTTAAGTAACAGAAGCCAGCTGATGGTGCTTAACTGCTAGAGCTAGGTGGCTTCAATTACCATAATTGTAGGCAAACTTGGAGAGACAGTCAAAGGATTTAACCTGAAGGGAGTTGTGGAAATGATTAACAGAGCATGATATCTTTACAGGCAGAAGAGATGGGAATCCATCAAGTTGCTGCTTGACATCTAAAATTAAAAGAAAGAGAAAATGGAGGAGCAAGAAAGGGTGCTGTAGCAAGTTCAGGCTTTGATGCAACCAGCCCCAGCATCTGGGCCATATAATCCTCTGTAGTGTCAGAGTATCCAGCAGAACCTATAGTGTTGGGAAAGGTGCAATGTGGACCTTACAGCAAGCCCCACTGGAAAAACCACAACACAGGCCCCTGGATTTACGGAGTAAGGCACAGTAGAGAATTGTTCTTTGAGAAACATCTCTGTGTGTTACTGGACTCTAGTAAACACAGAATACATGACCATGTGACATACTGGACAGGTATTTGAAACTGCCCATCATGAGCTGGATTCTGTTGGACCTAACATGTCACAGTATCAGACAGGCCCAGACACAGTTCGCTAGTCAGACTACATGTCACCCACCACAGTCACACCAGTGTCCCTCCCCTGGCTTGTACCTGTGGTCATATGGGAGTGCTTGTATCACCAGCTAACAGAGCAGGGAGAAGTCCAAGCTTGGCTTGTGGATAGGTTGCCTCACTATGTGGGTGCAAATAAAATATGGACAGTGCTGCATTGCAACCACATACAGGGTTGACCTTTAAAAACTGGTGTGAAAAAACAAAAAACAAAAAACCACTGAATGTTCCCAGTGGCACAGCCATATAAGCAGTGTACTTGGTCATTCATTTTGTGTGGAAACAGAAGTAACCCCAGCTAGGGATACATATAGATTTCTGGGCAATGCTCAATGGCCTGACCACTGCAGTCTGAAAGGAACAAAACAAGAACATGAGAGACAAAGAGGTCTGGGATAGAGGCCAGTTGATGGACATATAGGAGTAGGCATGAGGTGTGAAGAGTTTTGTATCCCCCAGTGTCTAACAGAAAACATCCACTGTGGCAAAGGCATTGAAGTAAACAAAATGACTCATACAGTTGACATTAGCCAGCCTTCATTATCAGCCACACCAGAATCGGTAGGAGGGGCACCCAAATGAAGTGGCCATGGTGGCATGGGCAGAGGCTACATATGGGTTAAACAACATGGACTCCTACGTACCAAAGCTGATCTAATTGTTGCTACCACTGAATGTCCAACTTGCTAACAACCGAGACCAACATGGAGTCTGATAGGGCACTATCCCCTGAAGAATTTAGTTGGGTAGTTGACTATACTGCTCTATTTCCACACTGCTTTGACTTATAAAGATAGTTATTCTGGGCATGAGTTTACCTTTTCTGCCTACAGAACATTAAACTTCACTGCTATCCAGTGGGTAACAGCATGCCTGATCCACAGACATGGCATTCTGCACCGCATAGCATTTAATTTAGAGACTCACTTCACAGCAAAGGAAGAATGGAGATGGGTCCATGACAATGGGTTCCGGTAAATGTAACACATACTGCATCACTCAGAGGCAGACAGCCTCACAGAATGCTAGAATAACCTTCCAAAGGCTCACCTGGGGTGCCAGTGCTGAGGAAACACTCTGAAAGGATGGAACATGATTATCAAATCAGAGACCTCTATATGGTGTTTGGTCCTCAATAGGGAGGATACATGGTTCAAAGACCAAGGAGTGGCCATTACTGACTCTTGGGAGGATTTTGTGCTTCCTGTCCTCAGAGTCTTAATCTCTATGTCTTTTGCGACACACTGAGGGTCCAATGAAACTATAAATTATAGCTACCATCTGGAAACTTGAGACTTCTGGTGCCCAGGGACCACCAGGAGAAAATAGGAGTCACCATACTGGCAGGAGTAACTGACTCTGATCAGCAGAACCATGTAAGGCTGTTTGCACAATGGTGACAGGCTGAAAGAGTGCTGAACTCTTGTGATCCATTTGGGTCCTAGTACGGTCTTGCCCTTCCTATAAATGTGAGCAGTCACATGAAGCAATCTGGACTGGAGAGGATCTGATAATCAAGGGTTCAGGTATTTCAGGAATGAAGATTTGGTTCATACCACCAGGCAAACCACTAAGACCTGCCCAGGGAATCACTGAGAATGAAGGGAATGCAGAATGAAGAAAAGAGCAAGGAGAGGGTGAGAACTTGTTAGAGCTCAGGGATAAGCTGTAGAGATGGAAGCTTTCTTTCATTCCACTAACTCCCCCCTTCATAGTTTTCACTCAGGAAGAAGGCCCATGGAAACCACAGAAAAGCTCTTCCCAGACCCGTGTGGAGGAATACAGCTGAATGGTGCAAGGGACCATGAGACCAATCTTGGGTGACCCACCACTGCAGGGAGTAGAACTGACCATGGACTTCAGCTGTTGTGCTCTGAAATCCATAGCCGCATTTGTGCTCAGGTCACACGTTCTATGGGCTGCTCCCATGACTGAGAGTGGCAGGAATACAAAAGAAGACCCATTGCTGGGAGACATGGGACACCTCTGATGTGACAACATTGGTCCGAGAGTACTCTCTGACAGCCTTACAAGCCTCCCTTAGGCTGCAGGGCTGGCTATGCCACCAATGTTCCCTTTCTGTTCCCTTCACTCAGGGTCTAATCAGCATTGTGGTTTTACCATCCCAGACCCAGCTCCCTGTTTTGTCATCTGCTTTTTGAGGGCCTCAGTGACACTTTATATATTAAGTGGGATTTATGGATAAGCTCTAGGTCCTTATTTAACACCACAAGGAAAGTGCAACAAATTAGTGAAATGACTGTCTTAAAGGCACATGGCAAAAAGGTGAGTGTAGTATAGTGTGACTATACAATGCATTTAAAAAACCACCTAGGTGGTGATAGTTATGTCATTACAGTTGTTCAAACTGTGGCTGAATGGTATCACTAAGGGATAGAGAGTCTAAGTATTCTTGTCTCTCTACAAAAAACATGCAACCTTAGAAGGAAGGCTGGACAACATTCAGGCTGCTGGGTGTTACAACCAAAAGGTAGAGAAAACTGTTTCCCAAGCCTGTGTATCCTTAAAATATGAATGAAGATTGAATTCACATTTCATATCAAAACTTGGTAAAACCTCCCACTCTGCTGTTTTTGCCACTCCTGCTGCAGTCTCCCTTCCCACACTCCCCGTTCCCATTTGTCCTCATCTACCTCATGTGGCTTCCGCCCACCTACTTCTACCAGATTTCCCACTTTTTTCTTTGCCCATTTTTATTACTTCCATTACAGCAGATGTCAGAAGGTTGAAAATGTTTCTGAGAAAATTCATTTTACTCTTATCAAAGGTATTACTAATATCATTAGGAAGGACTTCTTCTGAACGGTTAAAAACGGTAATGAATTGCTTGAGAAGCTGAGTGTTCATGCCTCTGGAAGACTTCAAGTAAAGGTAATGTCCCCAGTGGCCTTTAGCTTTCTTTCTCAATGATTCCAAGTCTTCCGTATACAATACCCTTAGGCAAGTCTGTCTTTAAACAGAGGAAAACGATTAGCCACAGGTGCTTCTATAACAGGGTAGAGAATTGACAGTTTTTGAAAGACCTTTAATCGGGTTATCATTTTATTTACATTTCCTTATTTTCTTCTTCTGCAAAAAGCTAAAGATAAACTTCAGTCTGTCAGGATTGTCATAAACTCTGAATCATCACTGTCAAAAATAATGTTATATTTTTATGCTTATAAAGTTGTTCTCTGCAGTTATTCTTGTGTTTTCTGAAATGGGAGTTTTTCAGAATTCAGAATTCAAAAAATTTAGCATAATTTGTTTCGAATTAAATCATCACTATCACAGATTCCCAACGTTAATATTTTCCTGTCAATCAAGAAAGGTAAAATTTTAGGGAATCATTCATTTTAGGTCTTCATCAATATGAGCAAAAGACATGAAAAAAGAATACATTGCTTTTTTCTTCTCAAGCAAAACTTTTTATTCATGTTTTCCTTATGTCTGCACTATCCATTTAAAGTTTCACTTAAGGTGTATTAAAAAGGTCTCCAAGCAATAAGCTAAGAATTCTGGAACTTAGTCATAATTCATTTCCTTTATCAGATATCTCTTCTCAAAGTAGTTCTAAGTCAAAAATAAATGTTATAATACTTTTGTTTTCTGAAGCTGTTGGGATGACAAAAATTACTCTAATTTGAATTATTTTCATCAACTATAAAAATGTTACATACCTTTTTCTTCTTTACTAAAGTTTTCAACCATTGTCAATGGAGCAAAAGTTAGTACTAAATGTTGTATTTTTAAAACAAATTTCATAGATGACACAAAGATAATTTTAAAATTACATTTAAATTATTAGAGTTAATAAAAATATAGTTTCTCAGATCAAGATTAAGTAGTATATATAGGTGATGTGTATGTATATATATATATCATATATATCATATATGTCATACATATGCCTTTATATATATCACTATATATAGCTATATCTACATATCTATATCTATACATGATTTTCAGGTGTCAAACTATGGCATCCATTAAAACATATGGACATATATTTTGAATTTCTCTGTTGACAAAATAGGTTGGTCACTTGTATTATTTCCTTTTATTCTTTTTTCAAGAGTCATGTAAATACTTGAGGCAGAGGATTCTCTAGCATAACATCAATTTCCTTTTGCATTACCTTCTTGATTTCCCCATGAAATGAAAGCTTGTGTTCCTTCTAGATCACCCCTAAGATCCCTTGACATTCCATGTACTGTTTTGATTGTTTCTGAAATAATTCTTAGGACCCATAATATATCAATGCCTCACATCAAAAGATACATTGTATATATTATAGTTCATTTGAACACTTTCCAAGAAAAACTGCAATATGTATGGTTATAAAACTATATTGTAACTGTTTCTATGTTTTACTTTTATGTAAGTCCAGATTTTTGAAAGCAACTTACTTTACTTAAAAATGAGTAATTCAATGTTGTTAAAATTGCTTCTGTCTTCCCAAAGCAAACATCATTATATTTTTACATAGGATAGTAAAGATCCTAATGTAACAATTCTGTGTCCCCTTCAGCACCTCCCCCACAAATGAGCACAAATCTTCTGGAAGTGTAAATACATCTATTCATCTCCCTTCTTCCCTGTGAAAGAAAGAAAAAAATTATATAAGCTCATAAATGAAGAAACAGGTGAGGGGCCTCAGTAATTAAGAAATTGTAATACATTTCTGCACGATGTGGAGCAAATAGAGAAATGGAAACAAAGGACAATATTTCCTAGGAAAAGCGAAGAGGAGGTAGAGGACAACAAAAAAGGAGTCTCCTTCCTTTTTAGAATCGCAGAGCACTGGAACCTGAGAAATCCCCGCTAAAATGTGATCAGATGGGAGACTTAGTACTAAAAAATACATTTAATTAGGAGCATACATAAGGAGAGCTCACTGGTCTGAACACAAATCTTTCCCCTAATGTAGGTGCAAAATCCCAAGCGGGTAAGAGTCCACCTCTAGATAAATAAGTTAATAAATTAAGTGCAATCTGAAGTATTCGCTTCATAAACATGGAAGGATCTGAGTGTCTTACTTCAGGCTTCTATTCAAAATACCATAGACTCTGTGGCTTAACAAGAACAAAAATTCGTTTCTCACAATTCTGGAGGCTGGAAGTCTGTACTCAGGGTGCTAACATTGTCAGGTTCTGGTGAGGATACTCTGCTGGCTTGTGGGCTGCTGCCTTCCAGTTTTATCCTCATATGGCCAAATGAGAGGGAGAGAGGGAAAGAGAGAGAGAGCTTTCTGGGGTCTCTTTTATAAGGACACTAATCTGATCTGTGAATGCTCTACCCTTTTGACTTAATTATCTCCCAAATGCCTCACCTTCTAATACCATCTCAATGGAGGTTAGGATTTCAACATACACAGTTTGGGGGAACACAAACCATCAGTGTATTGCATTGAGATAAACAATTTTTGCATTTTTCAGAAAATAGCTTAATTCTTTGCATCAACACCATAAAGTAAACCTGCTTTTTTCAAACTAAAGAATTGGGTAGTCTCGTTGCTTCCACTTTCTAACTTGTCACCCTCCATGAAACAGCTTTGGACAGTCATCAAAGACCTCTCTATATATTTTAAAATCTGATGGTTGTTATTCAGCTTTCCTTTTTTTAATTTTTATTTTTCTGGCTCTCATGGGAGCCTTTATAGTTAATCTCTCCTTTTTCCTTGAAACACCTTTTTGTACTTGGCTTTCAAAACTACACACTTTTGCCGGCTAACCTGCTATTTCATTAGACTTTCTCCATAAGTGATCTCACATGGTCCCACCCAACAAACAAAATTGTGAGAAATTAAATTGTTTTAAGCTACAACATTTTGAGCTGATGTGTTTCACAGTAACACCTAGCTGAAACACAAGATTAAGGGGTTCATATATGTGCATTTGTGCATCTATGCCATGTATACAGGCTTTTAAAATATAAAACTGCAGCATCCTATACAGGTTGTCTTACAAATTGCACTTTGCCATCTTCACTTTTTGTAAATATGTTTTAGGCCATTAAATATCCCTCAATATCATTGGCAGTGGCTGCACATTTATTTGGATATGCCAACATTTATTTAAATAATATTTTGTCATTGGATATTAAAGCTGAATCTATTTTTTCATTATTATCAGTGACCATTTAATGAGCATCCTTATAACTAAATCTTTGCACTCCTTGATAATTGATTCATAATAAACATTTGGAAGCACAGTTGTTAAATCGGTTAAGTTCTATGAATACTTTTGTCAAGTTCCTATAAAGAAAGTTCCTATAACCATTTACATAACTACCAACCATGCATAAGAACCGTATCGCTAGTTTTTAATGCCTACATTAATTTTTGGTATCTAGTCTTAATATTATATAAGAAAATAAATATATTTGGAAATTGAACTTGTTAAGAAAAATGTCACTAAAAGCAAAAAAAAATTAAGCTTTATGATGAGTGAGAGAATATTCATTAAAAGACAAATTCTTTATCTCAGAGATTATAGAAAATGGCACTTGAAAATTGGTTCTAACTTAAATTTGAATGGGAAAGCGCTCTATTACAGGAAAAATCCTGACTATATCATTTTAATTTTATTTGTTTTGAATCCTGGATTCTCTTTTTATTGGAAAATACATATTAAATGGTATTTAAGGCTCAATTTAGCTGCTTTCCTGACATGCATTAATTATTTTAGTTATGCTGTCAAAGAGTACCTTGCTTGCTGATTTATTAAATTAAAAAACAAGATTTCCAAGACATTTGGCATTTTTTAATACAGATATTTTAAAAAAAAATTGAGGTGTCATTTTATACAATAAACCATATGTAACTAATATGTGTAATTTTACAAGTTTTGATATATGTATAAACCTGTGAAAACATTACTAAAATTGAAATAGTGAACATATCTATTACTCCCAAAAGTTTCTTTAGTACCCCTCGTAATGTGCCTTTCCCATTCCTGTGGTACCACCTCCCAACTCCCATCTCAGTCAATCACTTATTTGCTGTCACTATAGATTAGTTTGTGTTTTCTAGTTTTATATACATGGAATCATACATTATGTAGTCTATTTTTTGTCTGGCTTATTTTACTAGCATAATCATTATGAATATCAATGGCTCATTCTGTTAACATATAGTCTATTTTCAAGCGACATTATACCACTTCATGTATAAGAGCCTGATAATTTTTTTTTACTTCGATTTTCCCTTCCTGCTTTTTATCCTGCTGTTGTAATATAGTTTACTGATCTATAGCTGTAAACTCCACATGACACTGAAATTATATCTGTTCAAACAGTTAGTTTATTTTTAAACAATTTTAAAGTAAAAGAAAAAAGTATTTTATATTTACACATGTAGTTACCATTTCTGATGTTCTGTATTCCTTTGTGTAGATCAATATTGCTTTCTCATATAATTTTCTGCTGCCTGAAACAATTTTTGTTAACATTTCTTGTAGTATAGAAGATTAATTCTTTCTGCTTTTGTATGTTCAAGAAAGTCTTTATTTTATCATTATTTCTGAGAGATATTTCCATTGGGTATAGAAAGATAAGTTGCCTTTTTTTTTTTAGTACTTTGAAAGATTTTGATCTGCTGTCTTCTTACATTTGTTTCCAATAAGAAACCTATTGTTCTCCTTGTCTTTGTTTTTCCACCTGTAATATGTCCTTTTTCTCAAGCTGCTTTTAAGATTTTCTCATTATCAACATTTTTTACCAATTTTATTTTAAAATGCCTTGGCATATTTTGTTCGTTTGCTTGTTTCTTGGGTTTCACTGAGATTCTTGGTTATGAAGGTTTATAGTTTTCACAGCCTCTTTACCATATATCAGGCCATATAAAGTGGTCCTATAGCTTCATTTTTCTTTATTATTATTGTTTTTCTCTATGTTTTATTTCAAACAGTGTATATTTTTATGGTTTCACTTTTACTAATCTTTTCTTCTTCAATGTCTAATCTTCTGTTCATCCATGCCAGTGTATTTGTTGTCACAAATTATAGTTTTTACTTCTAGTAGTTCAATTTGGAATTTTTAATAACATCTTCCATGTCTCTACTTAACTTTTGGAATATATTAAATATAAGAAATACAGTTATAATAACTTTTAATATCTTTGTCTGCTTATGTTCACATCTTTGTCAGTTCTGGATTGGTTTTAATTAATTAATGTTTTCCTTCATCATGGGTTGTAATTTCCT
Source organism: Hipposideros armiger (assembly GCF_001890085.2). NCBI lineage: Eukaryota > Metazoa > Chordata > Mammalia > Chiroptera > Hipposideridae > Hipposideros > Hipposideros armiger. The sequence goes on from NW_017731431.1 coordinate 3,485,946, forward strand.
GCTTCTTTGCATGCTGATTGATTATTGATTAGATTTCAGACATTTTATGTTTACCTTGTTAGGTGGTACACAATTTTGTATTCCTAAAAGTATTTATAAGCTATATTTTGGGATGCAGTTAGTTATTAGAAATAAAGTGAACCACGCTGCTCTTGAATTTAAGATTGCTACTCCAAAACCAGAGAGTGTTTAGCTATGGTAAATTATTCCCCACTAGTGATGCAAGACTCTTTTGAGTACTCTGTTCAATTATGCGTTTTTTTTGTTGTTTGTTTGTTTTAATATAGCCGATGGGGACAACACTATTGTATATGCTTATGAGTGCCAGGCACCATTTTCTCTAATCCTTTTGAGTGGTTCTCTCCCAGGGCTGGGGTATTTTCCTTACATGCATGCACTGATTGGTACTCTACTGACTACTTGAGGGGGACCCTCTGCAAATCTTGGGAGTTCTCTCCATGTGCATCTCTCTCCATTCCTGTACTTTGCTCTGTGAATTCAAACAACCTTCATTTCCCTGAATTCCCAACTCCATCTCCTCTTTTTAGGGAGGCTGGCAGACTCTGTGTGTGTTCTCTTTCCCTATGCCATCACTTGGAAACTCTCTCAAGGCAGTTAGCTAGGGCAGTCCTTGGGCTCGGCTTGTTTGTTTCCCATCTCTTAAGAATCAGTGTCCTTCACTGACTATTGTCCATATTGTTTTACATATGTTTTTGAATTTTTGAATGTTTCTGGTATGAGGGTAATCCCAAGCCCTATGGGTCCATTTTTACCAGAATTAAAAGTTTACACTACTTTTTCAAAACTATTGTTTACTTGGCTCAAATGTTTTACTTTCTAGGGCTATTAATTGAATGGGGTAATTACAGACTCATCTTCATAGTATACTGAGTTTATTGTGTTACTCCCTGCTCCAGACCCCCAAATGGCTTTGCTTCCTCACTAAGCTAAATATAAACACAAATGCAAGACAATAAAAGTAGTTGTATAGTTACATAGGTTTCAAGTGTACAATACTGTAATACATCATCTATGTAACTTTACTAACCATTGTCACCCCAATAAACTTTAATTAAAAAAAGTAGTTGTATAAAAAACTAAAATAGGGTTTTTATGTTTATAGATTTCTTATGTTCTAGACTGATCCAAGGATACACTTAATATAAAAGACTGGATAGGTTATATAGCCTTTATTCAATCACCCATGACAAATATTACTGTCAAACAAAAGTTTTATAAGGATTGCACAAAAAGTTATAAGTAGTATTCCTGAAAACAACCTGGCACCCAGATAAACTAAGTGTAAGACAAATGAATATTAGCCTCACGAGTGTAAAAATTAAGGACTCTAACCAAGACATTTATATAAATATTTGACCACCTCACCTATACACAGTATGAGAATCTGTTTTAATCTACTACAAATATAAGAACATCTTTCCTTGAACATATACTTGAACATATGTGCTGTAATTTTTTTCCACAATGTTTGCATATATTTGTAGACCTGTACCCTTTTTCTAAAGACCACATATAAACATTATATAGAGTAACAAACTTCTGGAGTTATCATTTCTCGTAACACTTTTCAAAAAGAACTGTAAAGTAACAGGGTACTTACTGGAGGTCTATTAACTATATATTAGAGAATATTCGAATACTAGAGAATGAAAAAAAAATTATGTGGATTAGACTGTTCAGGAAACATTTCAGAGAAAGATTTTAATCTTAAAAATTCATATAATTGTAGTAAATAATGAATCTGTACATAGTGCTACCACAAAACCAAAAGTACTAAACTCATCATTATTTAGTTGTTTATTAGTCTATATATTATTCTTGGAGCCAGATTCCAATACACCTTAATTATGTCTTAATGGCTAATGCTTTATATACAGGTACAGAGTTGTTTTAGAATTTTTGTGACTTAGGATATGTCCATTTGATACAGTGGTGGAATCAGCAAAGTCATTACCTATCAATCAATGTGTCTATGTGGATGAACTATAGTGATCAGTCCCACTAAAGATTACCATGAGCATGTGTATCAGCCAGCTATTTTCACAGTAGTGCTATATAACAAACTGCTCCTAAGCTCCTCAGCATCCATCTTTTCCATGCTCACCAATCTGCAGGTTGGCTGGAGGGCAAATGACTTAGGCTATTTGACTGGGCTTCATACTAAGCTTCAGATTGAATTCAGGTCTATTCTATCTGTCTCTATTCCTCATCTCTTGCACTCTATTTTTCTGTCTCATTAACAGGCTAATAGGGGCAGGACATCATTTTCTCCACCACCAGAAAAAAATTTTTTAGAGATAATGTTGATGAGATAGTCTTCCAGGAGCATGGGGATGTTTGCATAATTTTCCCTGAGAACTTCCCATGCATCTTCACATATCTTTGACTGTAACTTTCTATATCTCCTAAGCCTTTGCCAGGAGTCTATGCACAAAGCAAGACTGCTTTTCTTGAACTCTTGTTAACTTTATGTATTGCAGAATTTTGTTTCCTGTGAGCCAAGTATCCTAACATCTTCCATGGCTGTAGCCAGTTGCCTCTCAAGTTACTTAAAACATGAAACTTTTTTTCAAGAAGAAACATTTCAAACTTTGTACTCTATAAGAAAAGTTACCTTAGAATGTCTCACCTGAAGTCTGAAATTTTCAGATACTTGTGAGGAACACAAAATGTAGAAAAATTTTATATTTGCATGGGAGAATAATAAACAGTAATAAATAATGGCAGAGTTTTAATGGCTTATCAATACCTGACTGAACTCATTAAGTAATCTGTTTTCAGTCTTACTTAGTGCTATGAGGTTCCCCAATAGCCATAAACCTGAACACAAATGTAAGAGCACCACTGCTCATTTGTTTTCCTCCAGCCACATCATTAAGAAAAAGTTTCTTTCTCTAAGAATCAAGATCATATTTGGACTGTTACTTGATTGAGCTTCTTTGGAAATACTGTCTACTATTAAAGTATAATTAGTCATGTTCTTTATGAACACTGCTATAACAAAGGTAAGGAATTTTGGAGTCTTATGCATAAATGTGAGGTTTGTTACTTTTTAAAAGAAATACAGTATGAAACATAAGAATTTTGCAAATTTGCCCAATATGTTAATTTTCTGCCTCTAGTACTGGTCTGTCCATTTTCCAGTTGTTAAGAGATATTGCCTGGTTCCCATGCAATAAAGTAGACTTACTTACTGCTATCACTAGGCTGCCATTTGAAGGTAATCAAAACTCTCTCAGAATGTAGTAACCTCAGAGTCTTGAATAACCTAGTAACTTGGGAAGGTCTTGGGAAGAAAATGAGGAGCACAGGTTTGCCAGGGGACAGCAAAACTCTTCTGCTGCAGTCATCTCATTGCCCAACCTGGATCCCAAGTTCTGTTCCCTTGTTGGGATCGCTTTATAAAATGATTTGATTTCCCCTTAAAAGTGACTTTTGAAAACATATTTTTAATTCTTCAAGGTCTATCGTTCCTTATCAATTGGTATTTCCTTCTAAGTTTTGCTTCTTCCCAAAGGAAAACCCTATAAACTAGCACAATGGAGGACTTTGACCAATATAACAGTGACTCCCACTTGTTCTAAACAATGTCAAATGTTTTAGCATTGCAACAACATAGGTAAAATATCAGAGGCTTTTATTTCCTGCTCTCTGATATTGCTACATTTCACAAAAGGTTTCTATATACATTTATGATTTTATGTGGCAATTGGGAGTATTCCCATTGATTTCTAACAGCCATGAACATTGGTGTTTATCTATAATTGTGGTAATGTCTAAGCACTTAAGACTTTCACATACATTTCTTCATTCACAAAACAAATATTAATTGAGTGCTTAGTATGTTTCAGGCACTGGTACTACAGATGATAAATCAGATTTAAAAAAAGAATATTTTTTGAGTTTTAAGAAGACAATAGATAGGAAAAAGAAAAAAAGGGGGAGAAGAATAAAATGAAATAAGCTAATACTTTGTGACTCACACATATATAAGCTGCAAAGATCCTCCAGGCTTCAAAATCGTCATGACCTTGTTGGTACCTGCCTCATGCCCAGTGTCTAGTGTACTCTACTCTCCTCTGTTAAATGCTGCCTCTATGGCCCATCACAGCATAGCACACCACACTCAGCCTGGTAACCCCTGTAACCACAGGTTAAGTCACAGCACAGACCAAGTAATTGAGATCTAGAGCAAAGGAAGTGGAAAGTTCTCGGGCACATCAGCTAAATTGCTGCAGTTGCATGCCTGCTAATGCAATGGATGCTCTTGAGTCCCGAACTGTGTTGAAGGCCTCGGAGGAATCCAGGCTATCAGCATTAGACTGCTAAAACGTTACTGACTACAACTAGCATCATTTCACATCCTTGGGACACATATCTTGCATAAGCACAAGCATTTAAACAGGGGGCCCCAAAGACATATACTTGAAAGAAGTAGTAATAGAGAAACATATAGGTATTCTTAAGTGCTATTTTTAAATTTATAGACCTTTTTATCCTTTCAGATTGAAAAATAAAGTATTTACAGATTTCTGTACCACTACTACACAGAATAAGTAAATTTCAATTAAAATAGGAGTATTAACACCAGTCTCAACATTATCTTTAGCTAGAAGAGAAATTACTTCATTCAAATACTCAAAGGTCAAATGACCTCAACTCCTAGGTCACCTGGGAGAGCTAGCATAGGGGCTTGAAGAAGGCATTTACTATACTTGAACTTAGAAGCACTTTCTCAAGAATGAATCACTAATAAAAATTCTCCCTTCCATCACACTGGGTTGCCTCTTACAAGTCGGTCCACATACCAATGCTTTTTGCTTTGACTTTTCAAAACTATTAGAAATACAGTATTATTCATTTCTGACTGATATCTCTCTTAATCTTAAAAAAAAACACCCTAATTTAAGGTATTATTAATATGGTAAAGACAAATTAATCATAATGATAATATAGAACTGAGAATTTGAAGTAACAACTTTTCCTACATTATTTTTTGTAAAAACATCTCTTTTCCTGAGGCTACGCCTGGGACTTCTATACACAGTCAGTGTAAAAACTACAGTATATTTTCCCCAAAGAATTTACAGCCAGAGGCCGACTGAGTAGCACATTGGTTAAGAGTTGGCTTGGGATGCCAGCTCTGAGCAGCAGGGCCCCGGTTCAGATCCTACATGAGGGCCAATGATGCTGCGCCCTCTACAGCTAAGATGGTGAACAATAGCTCAACCTGGAGCTGGGCTGCCCTGAGTCACCAGCGACAGCGTAGGCTGCAGCCCCTGCTGCAGTAGGCTTCTGTGAGCTAACATGAGTGGCCAGCACCCAGCATGAACTGCATGCCATGAGTGGCCATCCAATGGCCAGTAAGTGACTGCCTCACCCGGGAAGAGGGCAATGATAATACCAACATGGGCCAGTGAAGTGACGTCCTCCACAACTAGACTGAAGAACAAAAGGACAGCAACTTGTCTGTTCCCCTCCCCCAATTCCCCAATAAAATCTTAAAAAAAAAAAAAAAGAATTTATAGCCTGAATATATGCCACAAATCCTCAGGAAGAGTTTCAACCATTTTAAAAATGTTACTAAAAATATTGGTAATGGCCAATGTTAAGATGAAACATTTCAATTGTTATGATGAAACTTTGAAGATTGATTTTTTTTTCCTGCATCATCTGAATGATCTGGTGTCACACAGATTTAAAAGAAAAAAAATACATAATTCAGAGAAGGTAACATCACAACTATGCACAATGAACACATATACTTTATCAAGAAAGTAAAGAATAAAACTTGCAAATTTCTTAAAGCCTTGAAATTAATCATGGGAAAAGAAATAAATGATGATCTGTGAGTTGACTTTTTACTAACATTTCTACTTTTTGAAAGAATGGCATTTTATCATTGAATGCTTCCTGTCCCTTACAGTTAGAAAATGTATAATAGCATCACCATTAAAATATAATTACTGGTTATCAATTTACATATAATGCTATAGTAGTCACTGGGCAAGAAGAATGACTTAGGCAGAGATTCTACCTTCAGGAATTTAAAATCAGAACTGATGACATGAACTTAGATAAATCAGTGTTAGCTATAAGACAATAACTGAAAAGAAGTAGATACTAAAATATGATCATAAATTCATCTGAAGAGAAGTGGCATATGATGGGGGTTATAAAAAGTTTGTGGGGAAAGGTGAGCAGAAGTATGGGGACAGGGAACACGTCATTTCCTCCTGATATTACACAAAGACTTTCTGGAAGATGTGGGACTTCCAAAGAGGTCAGATTGGGGCAAAGTGGCTCCAAAGTGGAGTTCTCTGTGATCACAGAGTTCTGGGGCTGGCTAGAACCATGCTGGGACAAGGGAGTGGTCTGACAGAATGCAGGACAGCTGAAAGGCTGTGACTGAGGTAACAGGAAGACATGTGTAGCAAGAGAGGCAATGGGGCTGAAAGAGGGCCAGAGAAACTTGAGTGCTTAGAAGCAAAATATAGCTTTCCAGGCCAAGGAGAAGTCAATTTCACTCTTAGTTTTGAATCAAGAAACTGAATTAGAAATAATGGAAATAAAGAAAACTAATCGGAATTATTTGTTAAGACATTCCCATGCAGACAATTTCTATTTCAAAGCCACAAAATTCAGCATGGAAAACATATAAATTAAAGGCAGAACAATGTTTAATATATGAGTTATGCAGAAATGATTCTAATATTAAAATGGAAAAATACAAGAGATTTTTAAAAAATGCTGCTTTTGCACCCTTTATTCCTCTTAAAAGGACTTCCTCTTAAAAGTGAAGAACACCAATCAGATTTAGTTAGGATAGAAAAAACACAAAGTGTTTGTTTGTTTGGTTGGTTGGTGGGTTGTTTATTTATTGCTCTGTTATATTTTTCTCCTAAATATTTATTATACATACTGAACTGCTACTCAAATCACATAGACTATTCTCCATCAACTCAAGCTGAACTATCCCATTCTGGTTTCTCTCACTCTTATCCACGTATTCAGCTTGTAATGGACTTTTCAGTGAACTGAGATTTGAGATTTGAGAAATAACCAGTCTTCTATTGTATAAAGATTGTTAAAAAGGAAAAAAAAAAGAAGAGATCAAGTCATATTAGATACATAGAACAGCAAATAATTTTTCTTGGAACATTAGATAGCTGTAATTCTCTTTCTATTGATAGTCTTCTCTCATATATACATATATGCAAACACACTAAAAATATGAAAAACCAGTAGGTTGGCTTTCCTGAGTTGTAGACCACCCATTACAAAGCGACACAGCTGTCCCCTCTTTTATCTCAAGACAAGAGACCCTAAAGTGGCAATTGGTTTGAGTCTTGAGAAATACAACAAAATAGCAAAGAGAAGGAAGGAGGGGTTGGGGGGGGAATTCTGACCACTTGAATTTATTTATATTAAAATTAGGTGCATTATAAAGTTGTTTACTTAGGGTTCTTTCACATATTTACTTTTCTGAGGTTCTGAGTAAAATGTGAATTATAGTTGAGAAATAGTTACTGCTTAAATTAAAGATATTTTTATTTTTTATTAAGAAACCAAATGGATTGAACATAGTGTCACATTTGAAAGAGACTAAGATTTGTTTGTTTGCTTGCTTGTTTACATAAACAATGAAGTTCAAAGGGAGGGGTGGATCACATGACCAAGGCAGTGAAACCAGGTGAGCAGTGGTTTGATGAGCACTTGCAGTATTATGACTGCATAGCGCTGAATTCAGGAAATATTTCCTCTGCCTTTTCCTATTCCTTTTTCTTTTAGTCTTTGATGGATATATAATAATTATATTTTATAAGAATGCCAGTGGTGACGGAAGTGCTTCTCCTAATGCAGAGGCTGTAAAGCTATCAGAAGAGCTTTAAGCAAATGTTATCTGTTTTACAGAAGAAATCAATTACCTGCAGATTGCTTAAACCAGTGACAGGCATGGTGAGGAATAAAATGTGTTAAGTAGAAAAGTTACAGCCATCAACATGTAAGGAATTACATGATATATGAAAGCAATCACTTGTTCAATTTACCTTCAAAACTAAAACAAGTTCTTCTGCCTTGGAAATAAACATGAACCTCTCTCTGAAAAGGGAACAATTTCCAACTCAATGGAAAAAGTACTATATAAATTTTAACCAGCAATAGTTCTATTAGGAGCACACAACCAGGTTTTCAGAGATAAAGTATGTGAACTATTTAACATACTTATTTCAAAGTAGGCATCGGTTTGTCTTCATCTTCCTGCAATTCAGCATTATGTAATTTTTCAGATATGCCTGGAATAAAAGGAGTCTGCTAAAACAAAACAAAACAAAACAAAACAAAACAAGACAAAACAAAACAAAAAAAACACTCCTCACTTTACAGAGTTTCTTTTATTTATATCAAACTGCAAAGGTTTTAACTCAATTAAAAATACCTTTAATATATTTAAGCTTTAATATTCATTATTCTCTATTGATAACACACATTTCATTATCTATGTTAGCAAGAAAAGATTCAGAAGTGGGACTTTTTGCCCGCTTAGAAAAGAAAAATAAATGTTTCAGAGAGGCTCTGACAATTCTTATGGAGGACATCATGGTTCAAAATGCTAATCAAAGCTATTAATTACTCATGTGGAGTTGGCATCTTGCTTGTGAAACAAGGTCACCATTTTTAGTTCTTTATCCTATCAGTCCGTTAGGAATTTTTGCATTGTATAATTTAATTTTTAAAGCAAATTAATTCAAATCACATGTAACATAAAAAGTAATTTCTTAATATTGCAAAACAGAAATCATTTTACCAGATGTGCCATTAGAGACATCACAGTATAACCATCACATTTTTGCGAGTGCCATTGTGTGCAATGACAGCCATGACAAGATACCTGCCTAATGAAGAATTTTCTTTTTTACTTTCCTTTATTTTTTTTTAAACTGGGAAGTGTTTAGGAGAATTTGTTCACATGATCTTTTAATAGAATCAGGAGTAATAGACCAGCTGGTGCATATCATTCTTTTACAATATTCTGAGGGAGAGTTCTATACTGTTTTAATTGTCTTGGGAATAAAATATGTATATTCAGATTTCATGCAAGTCAATTGTCCTTAATGGACAAATGTTACCGATCCATTACAAGAATCACATTTTTGAAACATTTGTAAGTTCAAATTTTTAAGAAGCGTCATACTGGTAGTTTTTTGTCTACTCTGATACAGAAAACAATATTGTGAAAATTCCCAAATGAAAGACAACTCTGCTAATGCTTTTCTCTCTGCAAAATTATCAGGTTGATATAATGGTGATGTCCTACTGATTATTCACCACAGATCTTCCAGCAGGATAATGCATTCTTAAAATATGAACTTGAAGCTAAAATATTAAATATGCATTTCCTCCTCCTGTAGGACATGTTGAAATGCCACATGCTGTTGGTGAGAATGACCCATAAGTGTTGGATTTTTCTCCCCCTTGCTCTTCTTTTCCAGAAACAGTTAGCGTGGCGTGCAGTGAACCAAATCAACAATGTGATTCAAGCTGTCTCCGTAGCTTCTTGGTAAAAGCAAGGATCAACTATAAAAACTCCCCTCCTACAGCTTTCGGCTCTTGCTTCCCACACTTTAACATCTTCTGTCACCTCTGGCGCTGTTCCTGACCCATGCTAAGCTAAACTAAAGGATGATAAGTTTGCTGCCTTCGCCCTTGTCCTGAGGGGCTGCACATTATCCTATCAAGTATCAGTAGCCATTTCTGTGGGATATTTGTCACCCCACGAAGGCCTTTCGAACAAATGAAATGGGCACCGAATTACAAAAATGTCATTCTCTAAAGGAAATGGATGAAGGCTTTTGTTCTCCAGTAATAAATAGATGCCATAGGCTTATAACACTATTTTTATATTAAATTTGACAGGGTTACTATTTCTAGTTCATTAAGGGAACAGCTTGAAGACTATTTCTTTCTGTACTTTGTAAAATAATGTTGTTTCCCTGTTTTTTTCCCCTAGTAATAAATATAAACAATACTTGGCAAGAGATCCTGGAAATCACAGATCATGATTTATTTCAAGTTACTTTTGTTAATGATTATTTTAAGAATGTACAAGAAACATTTTAGGCAGGGATATTGAGATTATAAATGGATTATGTAAGAGGTACCTATGAATGAATTTGAAAAGCCTGATTTATACCTGTTCCTTCTTTCTTTATAAATCACAAATGCATTACTTCCTTTTCTCACTTTTCTCACACATTATAGTTTTACAGGGCATCATGATAAATATTCCATGGACAAAGGTCAAGCAAAGGATTATAACTCAATTCCTTAAATGAAAGCTTCAAAGTAAATCCTCTGTGTTTAACAGCAGTATACAGGGGTCAAGATGACAATGTCCCAGACTAGAGCATAAAATGTGTGTTAATACCTTTGAGCCTCAGTACATTTGTTAAATGGGTATACTTGGATTGACATACTTAGATGTTTTTGAAGTAGAGCTTGAGCAAGAGACATAATACGTGATAATAAATAGCATCACACGTTTTTAGATAGACTTGACTCATGTGGTTTATTAGGTTGAACTGAGCATTTCCATGGTAGTTAACTATTTCTAATATGAGAAGTATATTTCTTCAATAGATTCACCTACCCAGTGATTTTAGAATTGGGTCACCTTTGGCTTAATAAACTGATATTGTTAAAAAAAAATTGTAAGAGAAGGTAGTGAAAATAATTCATGGGAATTTTTATTTGACCCACTAGTCTTAATGAAGACTATTAATAGTTGTGGTATACTCTTTGTGAAAATTATTTAATCATGGAGCAGATTATCTGTGTTTACTTTCAGATTCTGTGATTCTGTTTCAAAAAATAAATTTTGGGTTGATATACTGTGTTGCATACCTTAAGTTTAGTCAATATATGTCAATATTTTGACAGAATTGATTAGTAAAAACAGTACAAACTGGGTAAACCTATTCTAATTTCCAATTAGATTAAAGCTGCCAGTTTAGAGGCAAATGGCTAACAAAATTCAGCTACATTTTATGCATCTCGGTGGATGTATTTTGTATTTTGTATTTATTTTTGCTCCTCAACACAAGAATACCTGCCTGGCTTTGTGAACTCCCTGATTGTAGAGCTTTGTTTGGGCACCCTGGGAACCAAAAGTTCTTCAAAGAAGACCTAAGTATGTCAGTCCACATCTATCCATGTAACGTGTGCTGATGCTCAAAGGTATTAATGCACATTTTCTACTCTAGATAGATCACTGTCATCTTAAGCCACCTAATACCCATCCTCTAGTGTCCTTTTTTCTGACAAGTTAGTCTCCATTGCTTGTAACTAAGAATCCTTTATCTTTAAAAATTTACAATCCTTGACTAAACCTAGCAAGTGATTTTTGCACATAAGGAAGGGGAAAGTGTTCAAAAAACATTAAAAAAAGAAACCCATAAGAAGTGTTTTTTCTTTGCAAATGAAAAATGATGACTAATATTCTTCATCCTAGTATCACAAATGGAATAGGTTAAGCAGAAGCATGGTAGATAAAAAGGCTCGCATTGATAGAAAAAGTGTCTAAAAATTTCAGTAGATTACTGAAAGAGTCAGGTAATTTGTTTTTCTGTTGTTCTTTAAAAGTAGAACAAATTCCACGTCATTTGATTCTATTTTTTCCTGTCCCATCCAAAGGAATTAAAGTGCTGACTATATGCAATCTTTTTATAATCTAATACTATTGTTTAAAATTTGACTTCAACCTTTAACTGACTTATCAAGTAAAGCCATTCCTCAAAAGCCTCCAGTTTTCTCTTAATTACCAAATATAAAGACCATTTTAAAATAAATTGATTTTTAATATCCTCAACAATCCTTGTATTGTTTAATTTAGTCAACAGATCTGAAACTGAGCTTATTTACCCAAATATCTTCCTCTTGATAGTCTCATTGTTATACTCAAGGAAGCAGTAACTAGACGCCCAGAGCACATCAGTGGAATTGTGGGATAAGCCATAGGAAAACACTATACTTCCTCCTAAGGTAAAAAAAAAAAAAAAAGGTGTTGGGTTGGTTCGTTCAGTTGGTTAGAGCACAGTGCTCATAATACCAAAGTTGCCAGTTTGATCCCCTCATGGGCCACTGAGCTGTGCTCTCCATAAGTAGATTGGAACAACTACTTGACTTGGAGCTGTTGGATCCTGGAAAAACACAGTGTTCCCCAATTAAAAAAAAGGGGGGGGGAGGGGCGAAATGCAAAGAGAAATAAGTTTCTGCACCTACTGGTGAAAATAAAGATTGTTTAGCCACATTTGAGGTAAGGGTTTCAAAGTAAGAAAACCAACTATAAAGCTAAAGGTACCAGCAACAACTTGGAAGCCTAAGGGTCCTACAAGAACAGGAGACGGGCAAACAAGTGCGTGGCTGCTTCAGAGCCATGGTAGCCTAATGGGAAGACGTTCTGTACACACAGTCACTTTAATCTAGGCGAGGAATAATGGGCACTCAGAAACACAGAGTTGACAGGACAAGGAGGGTTGGGGGGACATACAGGCAGGCCAGTGTAGTTGAGCATTTCTTTGATAATTTACTGAACTAATGATATTTTTGTGAATTACATGAAGTTATTCTGGGATAAGAGTACCTGTCTTTATATGCCCGTGTTTTGGAGGATAGAGGGCAGAAAAATTACAATACGGCAACATGGAACTATTTTAGAAATCACTTAGGAAATTTACAAACAACATGCCACATCATTTATATTAGAGGCGTTTGTGGTGCTTGAACATTTAATTCAACTAAATCTAGCTAGTGATTCTTTAATATAAGAAAGGAGGATATATTTGAAAAGCATGTAAAAAGAAAACAGGAATAATTTAGAGTTTGAAGAAATACGTTTTCTAGAATAATCAAATCAAGTCTAAGGAAGAAAACACATTTTTTTATTTTTTAACAAATGAGAAGTGTGGTAGGTAAAAGAAGATTTTCCTTAATAGAAGAGGTTAAAACATTGTAGTAGGTTATTCAAAGAGTGTGAGTAATTTTCTTTTGTGTTGATCTTTTAAAAACAGAGTAAAAAGTTCAATTTAGTGAGTTCTCTTCTGGCTCGTTATGCACACTCCTTCCTCCCTTCAATTCCTGTCTAGTCAGCTGTCTAGCACTCTTGATTATGACTTGTCCATATTTCTAACATCCATACATCAGTTTAAATTTTAGTTGTTTCTTTTCTGGTTTGGGCCCTCCTGATCTCTCTCATTTGTATTGACTGCTATCAAACAAAAACAAAACAAATTTTTAGAATCAGATTTACCTCCATTCTCCTTCCACCTCTATTATAAATGAGATTTAATAAATCATCTCCTTCCCCTGCCCCAACAAGCCTGGAAGCAACATAACACAGAATTCACACTGTTCTATCTCTCACTAGCTTGGTGAACATGGCCAGGTTGCTTAAGTCTTTAAGACTCAGTTTCCTCATTCAGAAAAGCAGAACTAATAATAGTACCTCTTTCAAGCAGTTGGTATTTTGAAAGCACTTGAAGTTTTTGCAAAGTTTTCTGAAGCTATTTGTCATACTGTGTTCCCTTCCAAGACACAGAGTTTTGATGCGTGTGTTTCCTAAAAACATCTAAATAATATGAAATGCAAAATATGTTATCCTTTGAATTTGCTGACATTTAGACATGTATTCAATAATATTTAAAACAGTATTCTATTTCCAAAATGATTTATTTTCTTCATAAAAAGTATGGTATCCATTAATTTTATCACTTCATATTTATATACCTATATGTATAAGTGATTTGTAAATGTGAGTACTTTAAAATCATGTGTGTTACAATTTTTCTAAGTGATTTTTTTTCTACAAATCATTTTCTTAGAAGATGGGGATAATTGGTATTTATAAAATCTGGGACCAGTTTTGACTAAGACACTCAAGGGTTAGTAAGATATTCCAAACCTAGCTACTTTAAACGCCCCCTTTTTTTTCTTTTTTATAGCAGCATTGATGTCATTTTTGTTAAGAACACAATAACCACCAAATTTACTCATTCCTGGGGAATAATTATGAAGGTTGATTTTTATTACCATCTTAATTTTCAGATGACAATATTAAAGTGAAAACTTGGGCTGTTAACAACTAGTAAAACGAAATGTAATTTAAACCCATGATGCACGATTTTAAAAGGGAAGTAAACTACTGCTTTTAAATGGCTCAGCTTGTAGTGATGTAAGTTGGCACTAGTGACTAATCTTTTTAAAGTTTACTTTCCAAATTTAACTTTGAGCTGCCACATAGCAACCATCACTGGTTAAAAATTGCTTTGCAAAATTAGCCATAAAACGTGTATTATATATACATTTAATATAAAGGGGATTCTTCAAATCATAACATATTAATTAGCTATATGATATAGCAAGCCACAATCAGATTACTTATTGAACTAATTTAATTTGCACAGTGGCAGCTAATTTAAAGGACACATTCTCTTTTCAAGCTTGTTTTTAGAAATTGTTAAGTAAAAATTATTAGTCTGGGATTCAAAACAATTTTTCTCCCTCCTATTCTCTCTTTCAGAGGGACAGCTGGTGTAATTCCTATCTTTGATGGATAGAGATAGAAATATACATATATAAAAGGACAAGAATAAACTAGATTATGAAAACCCACAGGAAGAAGAAAATGAATTATAGTTTCCAAAATTAGCATCGGATTTTCATTGCTTTATGCCCTTTTCAGAATCCTTTGGAATCAATGGATGAAGTATGCATTAAGGTGAGAAAACATACACCGTAAGTATGTTACTGAGACACTCAGAAAAAATGGAAATTGAATCCTACTGCCCATAGGCTTACATGCTTGTTTCTGTGCCCATGTATTCTGAAGAAGCAAATATCCTGCTTGCCCCTTAGAAATAGGATATCAGAGAAAGAACAAAGAAGTAAAGGACCTTGATCCAAATAAAGTGAACCTTAAACAAGGTATGATGCAGAAAGCCATGATGGAAAAGTTATTTATATAATTACCCATATATTTTGAAACTGATGTAAAAATGTCTATAAAGAGGCTTGATGAAAAGAGCAAGTGACCCAAGTGGGTTAATGCTAATTAACAAGGCACAACATTTTGTCCCACATCAGAGCCCCAAACTTGTGGAAAATAAAACTATTCCAAATTGTTGCAGATACATTTTATAAGACATTCTAACTAAATAATGATATCCACAGTTCAAATACCCACTGAGTTCAGTAGTGGAAGTGAACAATAAAAATGATGGAAGGAAACAGAAAATCTCAGATTTTTTAAAAATTTAGTTCCGGTATACATAAGGTAAAATATGTTCCAGTTCAACTAGCATTATCGTCCTCCCCAATCTGTGATCATCTGCTATTAGTATGGCTCTCATAGTCTAACCACAAATTACTCAGGGATAAACAAATGTATTGATCATTTAATTAAACAGACATTTGCCAAATTAGAAGATATTTGTCAATGTGAGATGCATCGCATAGTTTTCAAATGATGGGAATTGGTGACTGTGGAGGCAAAATTCTGATCAAAATTTCTGTTACTGGATATCAATCATTTATTTCACATCAGGCACTTTTTAAAGTCCACAAATAAATGTTCTATGTGTTTAATACTGTTCTTCAACCAAAAAGTTCACTAAAATTTACCTCTAAACTCAGTTTTTGAAGCTTAGTGATAATTTTAGCCTAAACTATAAAAACACTGCTAACCCAAACCATGTATATGTATCCCTGTTATAGAAGCATATAGGCATTTTTCACAGACAAGTATTTAATTCCAATTAATGTATTCAGGAATAATGAAATTGATTATTTTATTCTGGCTTAAATTTTTATTCTCTTACGTAAAAAATGTTGCATTATGGCCTTCAGTTTAATAGAAATTATGTGAACTTCATGTTTCCCAGCCCTGTTTTGTGTTTTACATTATAATGGAGATAAACAAAATATTTTAGAATTAATTTAACAAAAGCATAAAGTTCAGAAATGTAGGCAGAATAACTATTAATGAGTTATCTGGTTTTTTTCTTGGTGGAGTTACTATTTCAAGCTCATACTTTGATCTTAGGATATAGAAACTATATTGAAATGAATGAAATAAGTAATAACACAAAGTTGGTAAAATGAATTTAAATATGAAACAGGCTAATTGTCTCACGTGGCTTGTAAAATAAAATCACTTTATTTAAAATTTCAAAAGAAGATATTCCAGAATGTTTTGGAAAGTGGCATCATCATTGATATAATTATATATCTATGCAAAATGGTGGCTCTCATATGCAAGTTTAAATTTAAAATAGGACATGATTATCAACCTCACAACATATTTAGATACTTAATGATTTAAAATGGTGTTGTCTTCCATATTCTTTTAACAGCACATGTCTTATTTCTGTTTATCTGTTATCTCATATGTATTAAGAGGCCAATTATATAAGAAGAGAATTATTTCCCCTTCACCTATTCATATCTAGAGGAAAATTATATGGTAAAAGCAAGGAAGCAAAATAGGAAGAAAAAAGAAAATGTATATGTTATCAATAAAGAAGAAATTAAAACTATAAATAAGATGCTAAGTAAATCAAGGATCTTGGTTAGCCTACCCACTTCTCATTTTTCTTTCCTTTCTCTCATTTATTTTATGGCCAAAATGATAGTGTATAACCCCTAGTCATCCATATCCCTGACTCTTTATTTTCTGCTTTGAACCAAGCTGGGTATTTGCTATGCATTCAGCTTTCACACTCCACATTTATAGAAAGACCTTTATTTTTCATTTTTGCAATTCTCAGGTCTGATACTTCACACACACTCCCATCTCCCCAATTAAATAGAAATAGAAATAGAAAAATATAAATAATAACACTTCCCAAAAGTAATTACAAAAAGGAATGGTGGAATAACTGGATTTATTTTAAATGGTAACCTATGATTGTCTTATCTCTCTTGAAAGAAAACTCACAAAGATTTTCCATGTTTTCCAGCCTCATGAAGTCATTCAATCAACTAAAAAGGAATCAGATCATGAATGGTATTGAAAAGAGCACAATGATTCTGCTACGAGGACAGTAGTTCTAGGACCATCACAAATAGCAACAACCAGAGAACAACATGGAGTTTGCTATTGATGGCTTTGCTTAGGCCCATTTAAGACAACCCAGGAGGCCTAATATTTTAGACACCAAACTGTTTTCTCCTGGATCCACAAATGGCTAAAATGGTCATACTTCTGTTAAGTTGTGGCGATCTGAGCAGCTTATTTCATCAATGTGGGCTTTGAATAGTGCCTGACACACAATAAATGTTCACTAAATCTCTAATAACAGAAATTCTGATGTGAGTGTTGCCTATGCAATTATCAAGTACTAGCTCTGTAGCCAATGATACTTTGCTTGGTGTTGAACAATTCAGTTATCACCTTCATTAAGCAGAATATGTCCAGAGCAATCGAATCCCCTGTACCTCGAATCTGAGGACAAACGAGAACTTTGAGAAACTCTAAGAATTCTTGGTTTCTCTTTATCACACTGGCTTCTTAAATATTAACAACAACAAAAAAAAAGCCTACTTAATGAACTAATTTAGAAAAAAATAAAGATGAAAGCAAAGCAAACAGAAAATGAAGAGAACGTATGGCATTTTACATCATATATGCTGATATTTTATGTCTTCTATTATTCATCTTTCTGCCGGATTAACATACTTCCCCATTTATACATAGGGAATTGAGAACTTTGAAACATTTTTCCCTGCCTTTAATAGATGCAACAATGTTTGGGATTGTAGGAGACACCTGATTATTCTGTAATAAGAAATTCATAAGAAGGAATTTTGTTCTCAAAACTCATTATGCATTTAGAATCCTCCTTTGCTCTTCCATCAATAGATCTCTTACTGCTGCTTGCTTAGCTTCCTGGGAAGAAACTTGACATTATAATTCAAACTTCTCTGTTTCCATGTTTTCCCAAGCATGGACATCCTGAGGAGGATGGGGAGAGGGACTGCAAATGTTAATGCTCAGTTAATGTTCAAGTACAAAAAAGAAACTTAAAATTCTCCCTAATATTAAGAACACTGAGCTTCTATACAGTCATCTGCCCCCCACCCTCAATCCTAGCTGTCCTACATTTCTACTTTTCACGTTCACAGGAATTTTTTAACATTTTATTTAGTCCATCAACTATTACAACTATTGTTTTTTCAAGATCTATTTATCCATGAGCTAGATTACACAGAATGCAAGTAGAATAAGAAGAAATGCATGTTTTTAGTATTAAGACTAAAACAATTTAATAAGAAACTCCTGAAGTAAATGGGTTAGCCTTTTTTCACCCTAAAGGATGAGCAGCTAGCAGCTCTGCCCACTAATGAGCTACTTTTGACCTGACTAAAACCATTTCAGGACCACTCCAGTGCCTACTCATTCACAAAGATCTCCCCCACCCCCATGCAATTTCCATCCAATGGGTTGTGTGCCTGATCTGCATGCAATATTGTCCGCCAGCATGAATGATTTACAGTGGGCACTTTATTTCTGTAATTTAAAAAGAAAAAGAGAGAGAAACAACTACTGATGCAAAATATCTTTTTTTTTCCTCTTTCTAATGGATGAGTAATAACCAGGAGATTTCTGAAAAGCTGTCCAGGGTGCCTGTCAGTGCTGGAGAAATTTCTGACCCAGAGAAATATATTCACAAACAGCCCCTGTGATTATGAGTTACAGGCCCTTTGGAGAAAGCTGCTTAGAGAAGAACCGGAGAAATTATAAAACTAGTCTAAATACTTGGCACACAGACTTCACCATTCATACATACATACTGCTTTGCACAGAAGAAAATATAGAAAACTGTATGTTCTGAATTAAATTTAAAACAACATATATAGAATATACGTTATACAGAACGCTACAATGAAACCCTATTTCAATAGATGCCAAAGGGCTGGAAATCAGGAAATGAATGTAAATTAGATCAGACTTTGGCACCTTGCAAATCCATATTCCCATCAGCCCCAATCCTTGCTCTCCAATTTAACGTGGTTCTGAAGATCCTCTTTGTGGTCTGATTTGGAACCTATTACCTCTCTTTTGAAAGGAGAACAATGACGGAGGAGAAAAGGAGTATGTGAAGAAAGGTAACAATAATGCACTTGAATTAAGGGATCATTTTGCTCCATGTTCCCTTTCAGTCCCTCCTGCCCTTGCATAGATCTTGGCAACGCTTCCTGTTACTGTGCCAATTTAGTGAAGGCAGTGGGCATCACGCTGGAGTGGAGAGGAGCTGTGTCATGTCCCCAAACGGAAACTGTTTGTCAAACAGAAGCCAGCGGAGGAAATCAGGGGTTAAAACAACTGGGATGATGTAAATCAGAGCTTTGTTCTACCCGGGATTTCTCTTAACAAGGGCTGTTGTTCAGCAGCAGGCACCTCTGGCTAGTCCCTTGGGAAAATTCCGCAACTTGGGCATAACTTTCCTCTAGGCAGTCTCTCTCAGAGAGCTGTTCACTTTGCAGAATGTGAAAAATTTGTCTCCAATAAGTGAAGAGCTGTGCACTGAGCAAGGTATATGAGATCGACACAAGATTATTCACATGGACTTGAAATGAAAATGATTAACTCCATGTTTATCCGATCCCCATACACAGAGTAAGTTTCTTGGATAAAAATCAGTTAAAGTGGCAATTTGGCATCCTGTGGAAGAAACATCTGGTTGGTTGACTGCAATTTCATTTATGAATCAGCAGTTTTGGCACTGTACAGACACAGTTAGAGATTAATTTTATGATGTTATCTGAGTTTATTTGTGCTTCGTTTTAAAACTCAGGCAAATGTCCAAGTGTAATGGGGCGGGGGGTGCTAACACAGTAATAACTTTGTCTAGTGAGTAATTGTATGTATACTAATGGGATAAATCATATAAATAGTAACATGTCATATTTACAGTCTGCAGAGTATTTCATAGGTATTATGTCATTTGATTCTTGTAATAACTCTGAACACTGGGAAGTAGACATAGGAGATATTTTCAATTTCACAGTTGAGGAAACTGAGGCCAAGGAAGTTAACCTGCTCAAGGTAACATTTAACCAGAACTTTAATTCAGGTCATCTGTCTCCAATTCTAGTGCTAATTTTCAGCTCATTGGGCTAGAGAGATATGCTAAAGTTAAGAAAAAGTGCTTTAATGGCTGGTCAGGGTTGTTGCTTTGGGTTCAGAAGTGGAAGAACAAAAGGGAAAGAAATGCATCCTCACAATTCAGAATCTGTTGTAGAATAGCACTGTGTGTTTGTGAGTATTGATACAGTCTGTATACGGAGGATGCCAAAAAAATGTACACAGATTTTAAGAGATGTTAACTATGTAGCAGTAGTTCACCATAATCAGAAGTGTCTGGACACTGACTGGAACCACTTTGAGCACTTTGTGTAATTGCAGGAGTCAAATGTGATTATATATTGAGTATTACAATTTTAATAGTTTTTTTTTCCTTTATTAAAATGTGTATTCCCTTTTTTTGGCACCCTCTGTATGTAGGTGCATACATTTACATTGTGTGTGTGACCACGGCCTACAGATATTGATCAGTATTCACATGGCTGGTATGGTGGAAATGCATTGTAAATCTGGTCACTTTTTACATGCTTTACAACAGTAAAGGTGCTTCTTAGCTGCCACCATCATCTTATTATCCTTTAAGAAGATATAAAATAGAAAGGAAGATTAGAAAGGTGTTTTTCACTGTAACAAACACCACCACCATCATTTTCAGTGTGCCCTTAATAAGAGACAATGTCTATCACTTCTGAATCTAAAAAAATTTTTTATGGATTTTTAACTTTCAGTTTGAAAAAGAAGGTGGACCATCTCTTTATTCAGTGTGCTTATGAATGTACCGTTTTCAGTTTTAAAAATGTCCAAAATATTCACCTTCCTTTTCTATTAAGATGCAGTATTTTATGTGGCACTCTGAACATATTGCAAAACTGAGAGAGAGTGGAAATTTAGTTTTCTATCAGCTAATAACTTTTTTCAAGAAGTTCAATCCAAAATTCAGGAAACTGGCTCTTTGTGTTTGTGTGCTCAGAAGCACAGAAAAAAAAAGCAATACCTGTACATAACAGAAATAAGGAAACCATGGTAAAAACTATGAATGCCACAAAACATGGTTAGTTTCATAGGCGTGGTTTTTAATTCCTACCATTTTTTTTTCCGCTTCAAGAGTAAAACAAAGAGCAAGCTAACAGCAAGAGATTAACGCAAAAAAAAAAAAAAAAGTGGCTCTTCCCCAAATGTTCTGCGTTTTTATCCCACTGTCTGGAAAATGCATTGAGGTTTCCTAAACCAGCAGTGCTTTTGCATTTTTCTTCATTAGGAAGTGTATTTGTAAAACAAGCTCCAAATTTTTGCCATTCATGATTCCTGGTCACAGGGTGATATTCTTCAGTGACACAATCTTCAATGTATAGGCGCCAAAGGATCATTTCTCATCCAGGGCTCGCGACATAGTTAAGGCCCAGCTGAAACCACCCCTCCCATACTCTCCACTTCAACAACAGCAGCTCATTATCAGAAGCACGTTGCAAAGGGCGGTGCAAGCACAAAAATCAATCTGATTGCCTGTGTAGCTCTGCAAAATCATGCCAGGGGAGAAAAAAGAAATGTCGGAGACGAAGGAGAAAGAAGGTCTGGGAGGGTGGAAAAGAGCAGGAATGAGGACATAAGCCCTCCCAGGCCCATAAGGACTGAAGTTTAATGGCTGAGTGCTTGTTTTGAACTGTGACCTGAGGTTTGGCTGGGCACTAACAGTGGCATGCCTCATCAGCCACTGTCATAGCCACCCCAGGGTATACCTCCAGCAGGGAGTCGACTCCGTATCCTGAATTCTCAACTACCAGCTACCCACTGCCTCCTCCGCACGCACTGCTGAGATCCTGCCGAGAAATCAGCATGCAACCCAAGGAAGCATCCTTTCCTCTGGAATAAAAATTAATATTACTTGTCATATTTCATGTCTGAGCTCTTTTCATGCTTTATCCTCTGGTAATGAGGGCTAAATTACCAATATTAGTAGATTTTCATGGCTAGCACAGAAAGAGCTGTTACCAGAATAAATGTTTGCCTTGCTTCTGTTGGACACAGGCTCTGCTAATGCAGCTTTGCTAATTATTTCTAAATAGGCAATAATCTGCATCCCCTAGTGCTGGGTAGTGGATTGGCCACGTACCTGCTATTTCCCTTATTTACATGTTTTACAACTTTATCAACTACACTAATTACACTCTGAGCACTGTTTAAAATTTTCTGTTAATAGAGATACAATGATGCACCAGAGGATGTGTATTTATGCCATAATTACGCCTCTGTTCCTACGATGCAGTCTCCAATTAGCTGTCTACGGTGGCACAAGCAGCTGCCTGATATTCTAAAGCAGTGAAACATCTGCACGGCGGATGATATGCTCACATGGATTTTTTTTTTAAGCCTAGAAATTTACACCCAAGGGAGTGCAGACAAATAGGAGCCTGTCATGTGTAGGGATGATTAGAAATCCTCACCATGGCAACATTGGAGCAGCCATGTCACAGAGTGAGGGGACACATGTCTAGATGAAGGCGCTAAAAACATTTGCCATTTTTTTTTTTTAGCGTCAGTCTTCCAAACTTCCCTCCCTCCCCCTTTCTCTTTCTCATATTCTTCTCTTTGCATCTAAAGCCAACCCAAACAGCAGGTGAAAAGGCCAGAGTCTGCAGCCATGCAAGGCATATGACACATGGGATTTAGTGTTAGGAAAAACAGTGTGTACTCAGAAATGCTAGACCCAGGAGATGTGCAGGGCCAGGAAAGGGTGCATGCGTATTTTGTTTGAAAAATATTGTAATTATTATTATTATTTGTGTGTGTGTGTGTGGTGAATTGTGTTAAGAGCAAGAGGCAAGATAGAAAGTAAATATTAGACAGAATACAACAGTTGAGGTACCTTATTCAAAAGATGACACCTCATTTAAAATTTCCTTTTAACCCTCATTAACAGTTACAATTTCTGCATGAACAGTTGGCTAGCACACATTAGTGAGAGTAGGGGAAGGCACACAAATGTCTCCTAGTCTGATATTGAATATATTTCTTAATGCTGCTGCTGCTTTGATAAGCCTGCCTGTGTAAAGGCAGTGCCTGGATGAGTGTAACTATACTTAAAAAACCCTAGAGGCAAATATAGAATACATGAAAAAAAATACATCATCATATTTCCTAGAATTGTATTGATTTGTATATTATATTAATTTGACTTTAGGAAAAACATTATTCTGTGCCTATGATTTGACCACATAGACTTCAAAGGTGCATCTCACAGTATTTATTGCTTTGCTCTAATATATTGCCTTTATTCCTATATAAGAATACTAAAATTTAAGTTACCAATTTAAAATTGGTTTTCCAAATAATTATCTTATCAGCTGGTCATGGCAACACTTCACAATTAATAACAAAGTCGTGTTTTAAGGTATTCAATTAGCAGAGATCTGAGAGGTGAAGGGGGCTACTACTAGAGAAATAATTAGAGAGAAAATGCCTTAATATGAAGAGTAATTATAGGTAGGAGCAAAAACATAACATATGTGCTAAATTATACAAGTACCATAAGCAATGTGAATTGCATTCAGGATCAAACCTAATCAGTTAAAATCAGAGCTCATTCTATGACTGCAGTTTTGGTTGGAAGGCACTAAGTTGTCCATGCTTGTGTTACTTAACAGCACTTTGGACTCTACCTTAGAATTTCTAAGACATCAGGGTAAGGTCCAGATTATGCTATCATAACTGGACATCTCCTGGGAATAAATCCTGAGTGCACACTAAAAAATATATATTCTTTAATTCTTTTTCTTGAATTATTATTATTAGAAAATGCTTTAGTTATTAAGTCAAATATAATACCTTTTGGTTAATGAACTAAATATTTGCATATATGCATAATACACATATATGTATACATACATACATACATACATACATAAAGTCTGGCATGCTTTAAAAATAATTGCATAATCCTGTATGTCCATAGTAAAAAAAAAAATCTCAAATTTGGAGTTGTATATTTTAGAAGCAGGGTTTTGTAATTCCTCAATGTGTTTAAAATACTTCATCAAATTCCACTCAAAATTTAAAAGAAAAGATCATTTGCGGTAACAGACTATAGTAGCATTATTTTGGATTAATGGCAAATAAGTTTCCCAAGCCCAATTCTTCTAATTTCCCAACATTCTGGTACCATTGGTACATGACAACCAATATTTGTCAGCCCCCTCAGTCTCCTGGCTTTTATCAGACAATGGCACTAAGGCACCTTACAGTGTTCACCAAACATGAAATCTGAAAACGTCATGTTAACAGTGAAAATGTCTTTCCTCTACTTAACACGTTAGGTAACATAGGGATTAGTTACTTATTTAATTCCAATAGAGAAACTGAGAGTTGCCTTCATTTCCCCATGCCCAGCAAGTGATTTCTGAGTGCAGTTGGATAGTGGCTACATAAATAATTCTTGTCATGACTCCGGTCTGTGGGTCTCATCACCCCTCACATACCACATTTTGTACAAGCCTTATACTAGAGAAGTATGATACTGGAGATCTACCGTCCACCACATCTGTCAGTGCGAGGACAGAGTTTATCTGATAAACAAGTCATTTTTGGAAACTGCAGATGCTCCCACTGTGAAGTATTAAATGTGGCCCCGCTTACATACATAGAATGGGGTTCCGGTCGACTGAACGCGGGCTGATAAGCCCTGCACAGCTCAGAATGCTGTTTGCCCACATACTAATGTTAAACAAAAGAACCGCAGACTGCAGAGAAAGGACGTGGGTCAGACCAGTAAATTGCTTAAACCCTTAGGCAGCCTTCTGAAAAGAAAAGGCATGAAAGAAGCTGATATGAGCTGTTATGCAGAATTGTTCTGTTTATTATCCCTGTTAAGGAAATGATGGCAAGTGTCTTGTTAAACTCTACATTCCCAATAAGGCTAGAGGACTGGCTCCCTCTAAACAAGACGCGTATGCCACTGGTCATCCTATGATAAACCATACATCTCTTCTATGTTATTTCTACATCATGATACAATAAAAAGGCAATACTACAACAGTACACATGATAACCATAATTGCTGTTAAATTGTGTTCTAGTATTACCGTACCTGATTTGTCACTGTGCAGTCCAAGCTAATAACAACTTGTTATGGGAGAAATCCATTTTATATAAAAAATTCACAATCCTCCATTAAAACTTTGTTAGTTTAATTGTGATGACTCAATTTCAAATGAATTGCTGAGACAGTTTAATAATACAATCAGAATAAAATACGTCACTGTGGCAACACGCAAACTTAACCTGAGTAGAGCAGGGATATAATTGTATTAGTAACATTCTCCAGTGGATAACATGACAGTCAGTGTTGCATCTGCCCCATGTTAGGGCTTTGAGCTGGGGGAAGGGAGGGAAAGAGTCTTGAGTTCGCCAGACTTTCAATACTTCCCCTCAGGTCTGACCCCTTAAGAAACAGCATCTTTTCTGAAAGCAGATTTTTCTTGTGCTCAGCCACGTCGCCTCCCTCCCCTCCCACAGAGACACTCCCATTCTGATTCATGTATTGGGACAAAGGAAATGAGGGAACATCTTCAGGCTTAAGGAAAATCGGATGAGAGAACTCTAACAGATACGCCATCTATTTCTTCCAAACCACAAAACAAGAAAAGATTTGGCAATCAAACAACCACCATCCAGGAGAGCAAAATAAAAGTACATGACATAAAGGCAGAATAAAGAAAAACACACACAGGCAATTGTACTAACAATACAAAATTAAAAATTACCCTGCACTTAAAAGTAGTATAACATGTCATTGAGTACTTTTCGACATTTCCCTGCGGCTTTTCTCAACAGGCAACAGATGAAAACATTCTTGACACTGTTGTGCTGAAGGCTCAGAGCAGGAGGCCTGCCCATACATTGTCATCAGATACTCTTACAATCATGGGCAAGCTTAAAAGTATTGTTACCTATAGGAGCAACAGGTTTTTAGTAGGAAATACTCAAGGTTGGTCCCAAATATTCAAAAAGCAAAGAAACAGAAATTAAAGACACACACACACACACACACACAGATATGATTCTTTCATATTACAAATTTTAGAGAAAATGAAAGTTGAATAATTCTATCCTTGAGGAACACAGCAGCTGAGAAATATCTTTACACGAAGTACTACAGTAGTAACAATGAGAGCCCAACTTGTAAAAGGGAAGTGGATGTGGAGCTGCAGGATTGCCCAAGGACTTGGGACTGGGCATTGCATGGGCTCATGGTGACCTGTGGAGAGCTCAGATAACA
This sequence comes from Hipposideros armiger, assembly GCF_001890085.2. Classification (NCBI taxonomy): domain Eukaryota; kingdom Metazoa; phylum Chordata; class Mammalia; order Chiroptera; family Hipposideridae; genus Hipposideros; species Hipposideros armiger. The sequence continues at coordinate 3,512,381 of NW_017731431.1, forward strand.
ACAGACAACAAAGGGAAAGGGAGGTTTATAGAAGTTTAAAAAAACTTCATCTCTAGATTAAAAACAAACAAACAAAAACACAAAACAACCACCACACATACAAGATTCTGACACTGTGACATTGCAACTCTAGTGAATGGTCCATGGAGGGAGCTGTTGACACAAGTTCCTGTGTGGAGATAAAATGACACCATTACATCCATCTGAAAAGAAGACGGAAAAGGAAGAGAACTTAACTAAATAGCACATGTGAAATGATTTGGGAGAAAAAAACTTTCCTTTAAGCTACAAATCTGCTCTCCAAGGGCATCACCTAATGGCGATCCCCCCGCCCCCCCAGGCACCTCCACTGGCCCATCTGTATGTGGATCAGAGCCCAGTGTCACAGCTTCTGTCTATTCAGAACAGAGGCAGATAGTCTTCAAATATCACAAATAAACCCCCCACTCCAAAGAGCCAAGGCTAGGAGAAAGGGAGTTAACCCCTGCAATGCCAGCCATAGTATTGTGGTAAATATTTTACTGTAGGCAACTGCAAGGTTAGGTAAATAGTTTGGAGGGGTGCTCTCACCCTACAGGTTATTCTGACCCCTCAGAAGGGGCAGGGCACATGGAGGGAGTATCTTTTTGTGTAATATCTGTTTCCAGAATATACAATGAGAGCATTATTTCAAATAATGTTCATTTCACACATTTTCCTGTAAAGAAGTTTTGCAGAGTAAGCCTTTCTTTTTCTCCTAATTCCTTGGCAACAGGCATTGACAGGCTTCAGATGATGAAAGTGCAAGATTATAGATGCGGGCTGAGGACACTAGCTGCTCAAGATTTGTTCCCAAAGGCTCTCACACACCTAATCTGGAGGATCCTTCCGGCACAGGACCCTGCCCAGCCTACAGGATGGCTGTGGCAGAGAGCAGGGTCCTTAGCTCAGCCTGCCTTCAGCTGCCTTCTGCTGCAGCTCACCTGAGGAAGACCTATAGGAAGCAGCACACCTTCACAGAGCCTGAGTGCAGTAGTAATGACATTTGTTGAAGCTTTTTTTTTTTAAAAAAAACAAATTGCTGACTTCCTCCTCCTCCCCTTTCATTCTTTAGACCTCTATGTGTAAGATGGTGAAAAGCTCAGCTCAACCAAGAATATTATGTAACTTGGTAAACGTGAATTATTTTGGATTAATTAATATTTCGGAAGATACAACTTTTTATTTTTAACGACATATGTATATTTCCTTTTAGAAAACCTACCATAAAGGCTATTATCTGAGACTCAGAACCTTTCTGAAAGCACAAATATTGAAATTAGGTATTCTTCCACTTTATAATTTCTGTGAAATTTACACTCCTATTCAGGTATTGTCACAAAGCATTTTGTCCTTAGGTCATAAATATTAAATATATTTGAGGTGTGAAAAATATGATACATAAACATATATATGAGGCATGAAAGTCTCATGAATAAACATTTACTAAAAATAAAGAATATAAAAATAACAATATTAAAACTAACTTTTGGCCCTATGTATACTTGGAATAGTTCTAAGATTTTTGAGTTTGCTCGAGTGTTAATACTTTCCCTCAGGTCTGACCCCTTAAAACAGCATCAATTCTGAAAGCAGATTTTTCTTCTGTTCAGTCTCCTGATTTGTCCTTCCATTGCCTCGGTGTATTCAGCTCCCTCATCATCCAGATTCTACTTTGTACAAATAGACCTGAGAAGTTCTTTTCCATGGAATTTTAGTAAAAAGTCACAGAATGGTGAGGTCCCTACCCGAGTCCTTAAGAATTACCTTGAATTAAAATAAGCCTATGACTATAATATCATATTTATCCTCATAACAAACTTACAGTGTGGGACAGAAATTATGAATATCAAGGTTTTACATGGAGAAACTATGGTAAGAAATTAATAACCATTAATTAGTAATTTAATTGATTAATTAAGAGGAATGCTTTTTATTCTGTTCATAGTTTTTCAGTAGTTTTTGCTTTTTGCAAAGTAACTTCAGGCCTTGGGGTAACTACCAAAGGTTACTTCTGATGTATCATCTAAAAGTCGGTTCTCAAGAACGTGATGCCTAAGTATTATTCATTACACAACATTAAAGATTTACATGTTGATCCATCAAATTGTGTTTATTTTCTAATAAAGAATCCTTCCCAGTCTGGCTTTCTTGTATCTGAACGGCTGAGGTGTTTGTGAAGTAAGCTAATCGGTCACTCTGTATTAGCCTTAACTTTTGTTCTTTTAATTATTTAAATTAAGCCATAAAGAGATGAGGAAACTTATAAAATGAAACAATAAAATAAAAATAGAAAAAAATAAATAAAAGGAAGGAAAATTACTGATGAAATACTGTGGTAATTTGCTGTCAATGTGAACTTATTTTGACACCAAACATATTTCTAAAATAGCAACAAAATGAGCAACATGTTTTAGACTTTATTCAAGTTTCTATATAGGTTGTGTTTATGTAAATTAATACATAAATATTTGTGTAATACAGTAATATTTGTATATTTAGAATATCCTTCACTTCTTAGCTGTGTGCCTCTTAACCTACTTGACTTCTCTAATCTTAGTTTCCTCATAGATAAAAATGGTCACATGAATACCTAACCCATAAAGTTGATGTGCAAATTAATTGCTTAGTCAAATGTGACTAGTACATGTGGCCAAAATTTTACCAATTCAGATAACTAAGGATTTCATAATAAATTAACTTGATCCTTTGATTTTATTTAGAACAGGCTATTGTAGATTAAAAAACTATTGGATCAAAAAAAAATTCATGCCTATATCCTTAACATTCTTGATTATTTTTGGAATGAAAAGTTTTAAAAGTTTAATGGAAAAGATACAAAAGAGTTATCTGGATATTTGGGTTCTGACTTTAATTTCTCCTCAGAAGAATCCTGTTCCTCAGTGTTCTGCTCTGCAGACCCAGTGGTTCTGATATGCTTTCCGGCAGTGGGGGCTTCCTGCCAAGTAAGATCCTTCTCTTTCTGGAATGCTCTGAATATGGGATAGACTTACTTTGAAATCCATTACTTTGGTTTATAGGCTTATCAGACAAATAGGAACCTTTGGAAATAAAATGGGGCACTGTTGACAACTACCCTCTGACAACAGCAGTAAACCTAGATTATTCTCTAGCAAGCAGGGACATGTGATCCATCTATTTATAGGTATCACTCTATTGGTGTGTCATTTGTTTTCATTAATAGTTGAAATAACATAAAATATTTCCCCCCTACTCACATGCTTCTCACTTAAGAGTGATATGGAAACTCTCTCTTTAAAACTTATTTTAAGTGAATTTGAAGGAACTACCTAAACTGTTAAGTAAATACTACTTTAGGGTATGAGGGACATCTTTGTGGTACAGAAATTATTTTCTACAATAGCATTTTTTTAAGCAGAGACCTGCAAAGTTTTGTCTACATTAATTTGGTAATATCGATACAATTATGCATAGAACAGGAGTTTGCTGAATTCAACTTCAGAAAAGCATCCAGCCATTTTTAGACAATTTCAAAATGACATGAAAGTCTGACATTAATACTTATTGAATTTTGCCTTAATTTAAAAATGCAAGCCATTACAAAATATTGACAAGGCTTTTATTTTTATCTCTTTGGTGATATCTCCATTGCCTCTACCTTACACAGAGATGCTGAACTGATGCTATGAAATTCTGTTGCGTTAGCAGTGATGCAACAACATACCTTTCTGGACAGATGAGGTTAACAGAATCAACATGTGAGCTGCAGGAGCTCTTCTAGTTGGGGACAGGATCATCTTGCCATCAAATGTGACCTGACACGCTCAACAACAGTTGATATATGTGCAGTAGTTACTAAGGCTAAACTCTTGATCAATATGTCAGATTTCAAAAGCGATTGCAACAAAGTAGACTCTGGATTATGAGGGAGCTGAATGCACAAAGGCAATGGAAGGACAAATCAGGCAGGACTGCCTGCGTTTTGCATGTCAAAGGACAGAGCTCACGGTGCCAGATCTGTAAATGCTCCCAGTACTTAGGAAGGCAGTAGTCTGTGGATCATTTGGTGGGCTAAAAATGTTAAACATTACAAGTCAATTATTAGTAAGAAGGAGAAAGAGAAGAGGAGCATGAGCACACAGAGTTCTGTAAACCCCGGTAATTCTGCCCAGGCCTGTGACTCGCTCAGACCTCACCTAAGCATCCATTAACATGATAATGCGCATTAATCCCGCCAAACACGACTCATCTGTCATCCTCAGAGGCAACCCATCTGCGTGCATGTTGAGGGGGGAAATTCACAGTTTTAGCTGTCGAGGGATTAGCTTCAGAGGAATGGCTGCTTTTCCGTAATTCTTTGCTAGGAAAGCACTCATTTGTTTGCATTTATTGAAGCACCTATTTACTTTTCAGCTTTCATCATCTCACCAACATCTTAAGCAAAAGCTAAGCCGAGGATGGATAAATGGCAATAAAAACATTTCAGGACAATCACGCTGAAGCCTAATTTAGTTCTCTCTCAAAGTTTGATATTATGTATTCTTATTTCTTTGGCTGATCTCGAATATGCATTTTGCCGGAGCAAAGGAAAAATACGTGCATATGTTTATATCTCTTTATGTGTTGTTCATTAAGGGGTTATGCTCTTGTAATTGTTTGTATCTAATTGATATAAAACAGGTGAAAAAAAACTATGTATGACTTATTATCATTATATGCTCTGTGGTGTGAACAAAATAGAGAAGTTACTGCTTCCAAACAGCTAAGAATTAAAAAAAAAACAAACTTCGTCCCGCCCCCCGACTAACTGTTTACAACAACAGGGTGATTTCTCTCCTTGCCATGAATCCTTATCCAGAGGCTAAATGGTCTGTCCTTTGGACTATATCTACTTTGGACAAAACTATACGTGTATAATAAGCAAACACAAACTTCCTCCTAATGCAAATCTACGAAAATATAAGAATGCTAGCAAGAAAAGTACCATTAAAATGTTTTGAGGGTAAACCAACTATTTCATTCCGTCAATTTAGTGGAAAGAAAAATCAGTTGGTCACAAGTCATCATGACTGGTTGGATGATGTAATTGTTCACTTTTCAATGGGTTATATTAGAATAATCCAGCAATGACCTTCTGTGCTAAGGAAAAGATACAAATAATCATTTAAAAAATAGACATCATCAAGCAACCAGTTTGGCTGATTTTTCATCAAAATGACCTGTCCTTTAAACTAATCAGTAAGTTTATTTTTTTTTAAACATATGATTTTATGTTTGGGCACAGTCAGGCATTTTGTAGTTGGTAACAATTATAAAGGCAGTTAATCTCATTTATTTTTGTTTTCCTTGTCTAGAGTGTCCTGAAATGTGGCCTGTGGGATGTTAAAAGATCTTTCATGCAAAATGCTCCATCATATAATAAGTTTGGTAAGATTGGTTTAATGTTAACCAGGTTAATTCATGACAGGACTTCTTAGTTAATGAATTTTGTGCATCTCTATGTGGGAAAAGCATGTGGAAGTTATTTTACATTTTAAACTGTTTTCTCATCTGTAAAGTGGGATAAGAGATCAGAACCTTAAACCAAACAAATGCAGGCAAAGCACAGAGTAAGCTCTTAATCATTTAACTAATATTGTTAGCATGTATTTCTTCCAAACATATATGGCAAAGTATCTCTTATCCAAGTAACATTGCTTGAAATTAAATTTGCAGAACTCACTCTTGGAAATGCTACTGCACACCAACATTACATTATTTCTATTGTAAGAAATATCTCCTGAAAGATTTCTCCAACTAATAAACCCTCAATGTGAAGAGAGCTAACAGAATGAATTTTTTAAAGTGCCTATTAAAGAAAGACAATTAAAGTCCATACATTCGAGGAAAAAGGATCAAACTATAAAACTTGTTACTTGAGCAACTTTCTTTTGGGTACCTGGTCCTGAACCTTCATTACCACCTGTCCATCACACCTGGAAAATGGAACAGATGTTAGAAAGCTGACACAGTAAGGCAAACACTACTGTTTAGCTTTCCTTTTCTTTTTTTTTCTTTCTTTCAAGATGCTACTAATGGAAATGACATAGAAATCTGTGTATGGCAGCATTTCTGAAAAAGAACATCTATGTAAATAGAGCATGGAGGAGGCATGAGAGAATCTAGCAAGCTCCATTTGGGTCTTCAGACCTAATAGCCCAGATTGGGCCCTCAGATGTGCATGCATGCACGAGGTAATACTGAATTTGACCGAAGCTGTGCAAACAATCTTAAAGCAAAATGAGTCCAATGCTTGATGCCTAAAGAGTTGGAACTGCAATTTCCAGATGAGATAGTCATAGAAAAACTACTCGGGCACAGAGGCAATGTCCTGTTTCATCCTCACTTAGGCCACAGTGAAATTTTATGAGAAAAAAATATTTAAAATTTTTAAGTTTTTGTTTTGTTTTGTTTTGTTTTGTTAGGTAGCTAATAGCCAGATTTCAAATGTACAAAAATCCATTAAAAGCAAATTTTGTGAAATAAAACACACTTCGTTTCAATCATTTAAAAATACGTGGGTATTTGTGATTTATCAACGTCAGTGAAAGATTTAAAAGTTGTGTATGTGTACAGAACTTCAGTTCCACCAATGTGAACTCAGTGCCTTTGCTTGAATATGCAATGGTGCAATCACTAAAATAAATGTACTTGCTGCACTCAATTAAACATTGTATTGTACATGTGTGTTTATTCAATTGTGTGACGATACAGTGATTGAAACACACACACTCAGCGCATTTGTCTCAATCTGTAGTGCATTTATTTAAATGTGCAATCAATCATAGGCCTCTGCTTTTAGTTTTTCCTTTGTATTTTTAGAGAATACTAAACATAAACCATTGTGTGTACGCTGTGACATGGCGAAGAACCGAAACACACATTAAATAAAGCACTATAAAATGGGAAATTTCAGGAAAACGAATTATGCAACTAATATGGGTAAATGGGCAGCTGCTGTCAAGTCTATTACATAAGGTCACAGTTTTATGTTCTGAATTGCTCCTGTTGATAAACAACTTGCATGTACGGTGATATTAATATATGTTTCACAGTAATTAACAAAAATGATGCAAAAGATATTCAAATCTCTAGTAAACTATTTAGTTCATTTTTTATATAGCTTTATTGAGTCTTGTTCTATATCATTAATTATTTTAAGCATGCTTATTATTGTATTTATCAGACCATCCTATTCTCTGAATGTGTGTGGCTCTCTTCCTCTGCTTATGACTGTGAATTCTTACTCAGAGTGCAGTATATCATATTTTGTAGCCTGCAGAGTAACCTCGACTTAAGTAGGGCTTCATCTGTGCCTATTCTATGTGGTCTGAGTGGAAGGTATGTCCCTCCAGGGCAAAATTTCCTGCCTCATGTCCTGGCTTGGGACCCCTAAGTCCAGGGTTTCTTGTTCTCACAGAACACTTTTCTCTCCATCCAATGCCAAGGCAGAGAAATACAAACTTCCTTGCCTGCTTCATGACTTTTGCCCATGCTGTTTTCCTTACCTAGAAGGTGTTTCCCTCTTGTGCTTCACATGGTCAACTCTTCTTGTGTTTTACCTCTTAGCTTATATTTCACTTCTTTAAAGAATCTGTCCTTGAAGACACTTCCACTCTTTTTTCTTTCATTTACATATTCATTCAATTAATATGTATTGAATGTCCATAATATTCCAGGCATTGAGAATATAGTATTGACCAGGACAGATCCAACCACTATGGAACTGGTAATCTAGCATTCTTTATCTCCTTATTATATTCCTTATATAACACATGCTGTAATTTGCAATTTTTCTGCTCATTTATAGTTTTTACTTTGTTTCTCACTCGTGCCTGGCTACAAGTTTCTTAAGGACCATCACGTTGCTTCTCTAGCTCACCTATGTTTTCCTCAACACTCAGAACAGTGTCTGGAACATAATAGGTGGCCAAAAAAACAAACAAACAAAAAAACCAAAACCAGGTTAATTAATTAGTTAAGAAAAGGAGAGGTGAATGTAGTGCTCACAATGACCCAAAACATACACAACTGTCACTAGTTTATAGTTAAAGAAAGACACAGAAGCTAAGTGACACTGATAGCACGTACAAATTATGCTGCCGGTCAGTTACAGGACCAGAGATTAACATGAAATGAGTATGACTCGGAGTCCACACTCTTATCCACAGTGTTCTTAATTATTTCATTGCACATCTGTGAGCAACATCAAATAGTTAAGAGTAACCTCTGAGGAGAGCCAGGTCCAAATTCAGAAACATTTCTTAACCTCCCTCATTTATGTAGTGGGAATAATAATAATACTTGACTCATAGATATACTGTAAACATCAAATAAAATAATAGATGTAAAGTGCTTAGGACATTAATAAATATCACTACTGTTGTAGTGATTATTATTACTTTGGAACAAAAACTATATAATTGTCAGAAGTGTCTTCTTCATGGAAGTTATTCTAATTACATCATTTTGATGAAACGCCTAGGGGTCATTTCTTATATGTCTATTGTACCTAGATCAGCATTTATGTTTGCAGCATTCCTCAAATGGCGTTTAATCTATATGTGTTGGGTAGATGGATAAATGGAGGATGAAGAAAAAAAAGGAATTCCTTTGCTGAAGAAAGAGTAGATTGTGAATGATAAATCCAAGCTTAAACAATACTTTGAAAATTATTAAGGAAGCACGGTGTCTTACAGTATGTTTACATACAAGAGTGCTGTGTATTTATTTAGTCTAGAGAAACTGTCTAGGGATCAAAACAGTTCAAAATTTTTTACAAGAATCTCTTAACTTTTCTATGTAAGTCTTGTACTGCCCAATGCCTATAAAACAGGGTTACCATTAAAATCAGAAAGATACAATGATAATACTTAACAAAATATCTGACAAGGCCATTGTCATCACTGAGAGTAGATTTTGAAATATAAGGCATTTTGAGATTTTAAAACACTATACACATTGGAGTTATAATTGACAAATCCCTGACTTAAGATAAAGAGAAAAGGACCCAAGTTTCAGTCATGACCTCACTCACACTTATTAGAAACTTTCTACTTCCCCTAAATCCAAGGAAGAGGGAAGTTAAACATGGTGGTAGGCGGCTCAAGAGAAGGAAGAGAGGGCACATGAAGAACAGGACCTCAACAAGGGTGATCCAGACAGAGCTCCAAGGGCCAAAACCTCACCTAGTCTCCTAGGAGCCTGAACTACTTACTCCCTGCTATTCACTAAACCTCAAATAGGCATGAGATTATCCTCCCATGATCCAGCATGGGTTTATTGTGGGCTCCTGGCGGAAAATGCATGCCTTCTTCTCCATGAAGGACAGCTAGCTACTTGAGCAACAGGAGCCTGGCTGTCAAGCCCAGGAAGACCCATGTAAGGTTAGACTCTGTCTGCCTTGCCACTGGGTAGTCTAGGATAGAAACAGTCATGCTTGGCAGCTTATTTCCATTAGGACAAGAACTTCTGAGTTCACTCTGAGCTACTTTATTTATGAATCCTGTTTAGTGTCTGGGCACCATCAGTCTTACCCTGCCCAGATGTTTACTACTTGGACTACATCATTTTTGCCTGATGCTGCCTACACCATGCTACACTGATATCAGAGCCTCCTGCCTGAAATGCTTCTGCTCGAGTCTCTGATTACTGGGGTAATTATATCTTCCTAGTTTGCCTGAGACAGTCTCAGATTGCATCTATTGTCCCTGTGTGATACCCACAGCTCTCCTATTTCCCTCAAAAGAGTCCTGATTTGGACCGTAAGTTATATGATCACACTGCTATATCCTGACTGTAGGGCATCTGTTTTCATATTCACTCAGTAGAGAAATGCATCCATAGCCATGTAGATACATCAATCACTGCTTTAGGCTACCCAGGAAACTACCAATGATCAACAACAGCAACAATAGTAATTTGACTCCTAATGCTACAGCATTTATCAATAGCTGATATATTATATGTTCCTTGCTTATTTATTATCCATCTTTCCTAACTGGAATATAATTTCCATAAGGGCTGGAACTTTTTCTGTTGTATCCCTAGCACTTAGAAAGTCATCAATAACTATTTTTTGGCTAAATAAACAGATGAAAGAAATCCAAGAGCTAAAGTAGCAGAATTTGAATCTTACCATGGTCTCAGAACTATACTGAGGTCTTTACACATACTGCATTTTACAATTCTAACGGTGACTCTACAGTGTAAATATTACTTCTCCAGATGAATGAACCAAGGAAGAGCATGGATAAATAATTTGGCCAAGGTCACATGGGCCCAGGATACTCATGCACTTGTAATGCCAGAGTGATTAGATACTGTTGAAGCTACAGTTGAACCATACATCCTGTTTTTTTTCATTTTGAAACATTTTACATGAACAGAAATAAACAAGCTCTTTTGTTTTGCTTTGTTTTAGCAGATTAGAGAAAGGTAAAGTTTAGGTAGAATTAAATACTTTGTTTCTGCAGAGATATATTTTGATTTTTTAAAAATCAAGAAACTGAAAATCTGTCATGCTTCCAAGTCTAGAGAGTAGTTAATGAAAAAAGCATATGCCTCATTTCACTTTTCTCTAAGATGGTTAAAATAGCTAACACTAAATCAGGCAGTGTTGACTGCACTATCACCATCTTGCTAGTAGACAGTAGAGGGAACTGTTAGTACATTCAGCAGCAAGGTGTAAACAGGCTATGGCAAAGGGGGGAAGCAACCAACTGCAGCATATACCATACTTGGATCTCTTCTCATTTAAACATTATGCCATTTTATTATGAACGTCTCTTACCCTGACAACTACTTCTAGTCAATTCTACATGCTATCTCTAAAAGATTGATTTTGCATGCTGAAGTGTTTAGAATGTCTTTTTCTTTTTTATTAAGTTTCCCCCCCACACACACTGGAATCTCATTGCCATTCAGATAAAGTTTAAGCTACCTGTCCAAGCCCCCAGGGATTTTCTGACTCCTTTCCTTTTTCTCTCCAGTCATTGTCTCCTCTGACCTCTTTGCCTCCTTCTCACAATCTCACTCATCTGGAACAATTTTATTTGTCTCTGACAAGTGTCATATCTTACTTAAGACTTTCCTTAAAACTCATCTCTTCTGAGGAGATCATTTCAAGCTTACTTTGATAGATGTGTGGGTATTCAGGTCATGACGCATAACACTCCACTGATGGCCAGGGGCTGATGGCACTAGTATGCTGTCAGTTGGTCCTTCCTTACTCACTACCTTATGTTTTTCCCCCTCCAAAAAGTACTTGATAAGTCAAAGGGAATTATCTCTCCATATAGAGGAGGAATCCTTTTACTAAAGAGTTTAGGTACAACTATAGTCCACTACAAGAAGCATCAAACTTCTCCTTGGATTTTTGAGGAAACAACTATTCCACCTTCAAATCGCAGCAGCATGTGGAGTGAACTAAATGCATGCCTTACGTGTTTGTCTCTCTTAAAGTATCAGAGACAATATCTCACTGAAATTCTTGAATGTACCACTTGAGTCTCTAAAGTTTCATTGCATAGATCATTTAAAATGGAGAACCAAGGCCAATTCCAATTCCAATAAATAATCTAATATGTATAGTAGGGCAGGAACTAAAACAAATAGGTTTCATAAAACTCTGACACCAAAAAATGTAAAGTAGAAGGGTTCCATGGTCACATGATAGTAGAAAACAATATACATATACTCTCCATCTTGGAAATGTAAAATGAACATTAATAGAGCCGGCCGAGTGGCGCGATGGTTAAGAACTCGCTTGGGATGCCAGAGGGCCCCGGTTCGGATCCCACATATGAGGGCCAGTGACACTGCCCTCCACAGCTAAGATGCTGAACAACAGCTCAACCTGGAGCTGGGCTGCCATGAGTCGCCGGCGACGGCGTGGGCTGCAGTCCCTGTGGCAGTGGATTGCCATGGGCTACCGTGTGTGGCCAGCAGCCAGCGTGAGCGGCCAGCAGCCGCAGTGAGCGGCCGTCCAGAAGCCGGCGACTGATCTGCCTCGCCAGAGAAGAGCGCAATGATGGTGGCAACTTGGGCCAGTGAAGCAACATCCTCCACAACTAGATTGAAGAACAAAACGACAGCAACTTGTCTGTTCCCCTTTCCCCAATTCCCCAGCACTGTTCCCATCCCCCCAATTCCCCAATAAAAATCTTTAAAAAAATAAAATAAAATAAAATAAAATGAACATTAATAGAATATGGCTCTGAGAAGTCCTCTCCCAAACAAACTCTGTTACTGTTTTACTCAATGTTTCCTAAATTTGTTCAATCTCAGAACCCCTTTCTTTTAATTGACATAGCATACAATGTTATATAGCAGAAACAGCATTCAACAGAACAGACTTTAGGAAATATTGACTCAGAAAATAAAAGCTAGAAAAGGCTTATAAAATAAATGAAGTTTAGTCCATTGATCTTATTGATAAGTAAACTAGGACAAGGAAGGGATGTCTTGCAAATTCATGAAACATCACCTATTTGAGTTTATCAACTTCTTTGAGTCTCCATTTCCCATGCCAATCAATCCTGCTTGAGTAACTTCTCATTGCCCAGCCCCTGTCATTTTATGTCAAATATTTTAAAATCATCTTATTGACGTAGCTTAAAATTCACACTCCTTAGCATGACATTCTATGGCCTGAGTGAACTGAACATGTAATTTCAGTGTAACCTAAATGTGCCCAATGTTCTAAGTAAAGCATAGAGCTACTTCCCAAAGACACAGTGTTTCCCACCCTTGGGGATTCTGCTCATCTCCATTTACCAAATCCCACCAATCCTTTGGAACCATCTTAACGGTATTTTCTGCATAAGGACTTCTAGGACTTCCATAGCTGGGATTTTATATTCACTCATTCCCAAAGCCCAGCATACGTGTACTTCAACCTATTAGATTTCAGTGTATGTTTAAAGCCTTGTCTGATAGTCTCCTTAAGGGCAGAGTCTGCATTTGGTTCATCCTGGAATCCTGTTGCCCAAAGTAGGGCCATAATAAATATCTGTAGAGTTAATCACATAATCCACAGTCACACAGACATGCAGTGACAGGGAGAAAGCTAGACCCTACCACTTTTCAGGATTGGTGTTGTTACTGATACAATCTAGTAAAAACAATGGGATATGTATGTTGGTATGGTACTGTACTACCAGTTTTTCATACAAACCATAACACACCATCAATATTACCATTGCTATTCACTCATCTGTTTCATTTTGATAACACTTCAGGATGAGAAATAAAGATGTGTGAAATTGCTATATAACTTACAAAATGCTATTTTGGGATGAATCTTATAAAAGCAGCAGAACTGTGGAAATTATTGTTGCTCTAAATAAGCAATAGTCAAATGATGAAGAGAGTATAGAATAAGGTTTGGAGACAAACATGGAATTTAATGCCTCCTTAGGGTCATTCTATGACCACTATTACCTTTTTAAGCCTCTGTTTCTTCATCTGTAAAATGACAAACAACATTTATTAACCATTTTTCATGTGCTATGTTTTATGAACTTAACCCAGGCTCAGCATATATTATCTCATATGATTTTTGTACCAAGTATATGAAGTAGCTAGTATTCCCATGTTATATGTAAGGAAACCGAGGCTCAGAAATTATTCAGATAACATGACTAAAGATACACAACTAGTTACTGTGTATCAGAGGCAGGAATCAAACCCAACATCTCACAGGTAAAGCATATTCTGTTTCTATATTCTCTACACCAAAAGTAATGGTGAGAAGTAAGCGAAAGGATGCATTTGAAATCCCCTGATATAGTGTACCTTACACTAGATTTGCTCTACGGATATTCCTTCCCATCCCATTTCCTTTTCTGCTCATGGATTAGTGAGAATTGAACCAAAACAAGAATGAAAAGATCTGCATTTGAGAGCAGTTCCTATTACCAAGTTGGGATAACTATGAAACAGCCTTAAACACCCAAAAAGCCCTCGTGAATGTAAATGTGTGCTGCTCATTAGGTGAATAATCACTAGAGAAGGCATTTGCTTGTTTGGCATTCTAAGATTAGGGTTTCCCAGAGCTAAGTGCCATTTTATGTGGAGGGTATAGCTCTGCAGAATATGTCTTAAATCAACTCATCTCTAGGGAAAAACTACTGAAATTAGAAATCATTATCTTGACTTTTTTCCTTGCCAACAGGTAAGTTCCTGAAGTCTAAATTGATTTTAGCCAGATGGCCTCTGACTTGCCCAGCAAGTTGTGTCAGTATCCACTGATATTACTAGTTGAATACCACGAGAAGCTATCCTGTCTTTGACCCTGTGTCATTGACATTCAGAAATTTTCTGTAATCTGAACGTGAATTAATTGGTCCTTGAGTCTAGATTTGGATGTTCACAAAAATGCAGAGAAATTCCAAGCTCATTGCTCTATTTTCTGGCTTGTTTTGTCTAAGGGGCGGCATCTTTTCTCTACACACACACGCAGACCACATACACGACCCAGAGCAATGAAGTGCCAAAAATATGCAGGTGTAATATGAAAAACCCAGCCAATCATCTAAATGTTTAAAAAATATTCCAGATGCTAGCTGTAATGCAGACAAACCATCTGGAAGATCAGCTTAGCTTTCTCCTTTCCATCAGCTGCTGGATGCTACGGAAGGACAGGCTAAGTCTGTACTTAACTATGAACAAAGGAAGTGGTGTCAGAAGTACATTGCTAGTCCTCTAGAAAACACTGCTAATCCAATAGCTTCTAAGCATTGTGAATATTCTTGAGGGAGAAAGACAGAAATTCCAGACAACAATGATATTTGTTTAGAACTGCCCACTTGAAAACACTTTTCACGGACAACTCTTTTTTCTCCAGACACATATCATCTTAAACAACACTGAAATTTGAAGTAATTGACTCCTACTAGCAAAATTTTCAGGTTTATAGAGTCAAATGTTTTATAGGGAAAAAAAGCTCAAACAAAAAAGAAAAAGCAAATTATCTTTGGCAGAGTGAAAGAGTGCAGTATCGTCCAGCACCACGGGACGGACCAAGAGGTTTCTCTGAGTACCTGAGTCCCTCTCCCACCCTTCGCTTCCTCACATGTGATGAGGCACCAAGTCACCGTCCAGAAGTACAGACAGCCCATCACTAATCAAAACCAAGGTTTGTTAGGAGTTTATTTTGCAAAATGGTAAACACCTCTAGGCTTAAATATTACTTAAAAAAAATTATAACTGAAAGAAACGAACAACTCTTTTTCTTTCTAGGTAGTGTATCATTCACATATTATAACACTGCATTTGAAATATTATTTTTCTTTAAAAATATAACTATATATTTAAAAACTCTAACCAATGTGATAATGCTACTTCCCTCCTTAATTTCCATGGGGCAGATTTTTTTTTTCATAGTTAGAAGTTTTCAGTGGTATAAAAATGTCCTATAACAAAGCAGTGAAAGCGACAATGAAAAAGTGGATACAGCAAATATTATTTTGTTAACAATAGGGTATCCACAAAATCATACATACTAACCTCTGAAAAATTATTAAAGGGTGCCATGAGATAAAGCAGGGGGAAATGGTGAACAAAAAAAATCAGACGCTCTGGAAAAAGCAAGGAGAAAGAGATGGGCATGAAAATTTATAGACAGTTTGAGGGTAGGTTTTCAAAGTGGCATGTGACAGAGCCAAGCACAAATCCTCTTACTTATTAACGGGATTTGTCCCTGTACCTGTCACACATCGCTTTGAAAATATCTGCCTCTGTGAAAGGTATACTGCTTCTCTCCGTCAGTTTTACTCTTAAGAGACTAATGTATAATCTCTTTAGGTTTCATCTTTTGTATTTCTGTGCATATGACAAATTGTTTTGAACACTCTTCATCCATACACATAAGAAGATAGGCACAAAGGGCTTATCTCCACATATTTAAAAATCCCCGAGATACTATTTTCCTCATTGGAAATAATTGTTCTATTAAAATAATCTCTAGATTTATCATTGAAAAAATTCCAACTAATGCATTCATGCCTGGATGGCATAAAGCAATTGTTCTCAACCTTATCAGACTTAGTGCCTCCTTTTTATAAGACATATTTTGTAACTCATTTACTAGACTGAAATAAAATTTGTAGATGCTGTAACCAGTCTAAGCACATAATTAAAAAAAAGTCAAAACAATACACCAAGTATAAAATAAAAGAGAAATAAGAAAGTTCTTAATAACAAAATGGAACGAATTCTGAAGTGTAAGTACCTGAGCACTGCTATATAATAAAGACTTAAAGAAGCTGAATGCTGATACCTATGCAGGGAATCTTGTAAATGTATGAATGCAGAAGCTCCCAGTGCAAACTGACAGTGCAGCAAACACCATAAAGAGAGTTGCTAGCAGTGACCGACGATGGGTAGAGTTCTTAATTTACATGATCAATTTTTGGAAAAACTCAGTGTATATTCAAAAGTGTGAAAAATCTTTTATAATTCCATGAAGTAGAATAGAAATTATGAAGAAATAGATCTTAATTGCAGATGAAAATGAATGGGTTTTCCATCTGCATAAATATATGATAAGATACTCAAAAGTCCAGCTAGCATAGAACAGTTTTTCAATATGCTGGACTCTCCTGCAAGTTGCAAATGTCTGGCACTCTTTAGCTCCACCCAAGTCAGTGGTGGTTCCAGTCCCACTTCAGCCAATTTTTGTAAAATCCTAATACACCCTCACAAATTACCAAAATGCTCTTTAGGATGTGATATTGTCCCCCAGTGAGAACTGCTGCTATAGAATTACAGAAGAAGAAGGGCTAAAACAAATAATGGTACCTGAATCTTTTTGCTTTTATTTTATATTATTTTGCTATTTCTAAGGTAAGACAAAGTTTGATTGTTTTTAAAAATCCACTGTACAACTCACATTGTTTACACATTTTGTGGCAGAAGCACTCGAGTCTCCTGATCATAACTTTCTGTTAAATAGAATGGACTTTGCACATCGATGGAATAAAACTTACTTAATAGAGTATCACACGTGACAAGGTAGAGTACTTAACTTAAAAATATAATTAATTTTGCTCTTAGGAATGATATTTCATATGCATAAACAATTAATCCAGGTACACACATGTAATTTATAAATCAGAGGGGAAAATAAGATGCAGAAGGGACTTGGGTGAAAAGAAATGTTGGTTGCAAGCATTGTTGCAATTAAAACAACAACAACAACCACTTTGCCACATGACATGATATGATGCTAGATTTATTATTCCATTTACCCATTTATCCTTAAAACAAGCCAACCAGAGACATTTACCTTAGAAATCTAAAGTTGCTTATTTCTGTGCAGTACAGTTCTATAGAACCATGGATTGATGGTTTCATAAGGTATCAGTCACACTTTCATAGCATTTGCTGATATAAATATAAAAGCTTCATTTTAAAGGATAAATAAAGCCACACTATTATCTAAACAGGGTAAAATTTAACATCCTTGTGGTTTGTGGAAATTTTTGATGTGCCTGCTGGCTTTTCAATAAAAATCAATTATGCCTTAAATGCGAGCAGTAGTCAACATACTACAGACTATAAATTCAATTTCATACTCAGAAATATGGATTAGCTGAACTTGATGCCCTTCCATTGATTTCAGAAAGCAAAAGCTGATAAGGTAAATAATAGTAAGAGGCTTTCTGACACTCCACATCAAGTTCCGGATTTCCATATTATTTTTGTAAGAACTTTGCAGTCACCACAATATCCTCCTTGTGAAATATGTATGATGAATAGATATTATATGGGTTGCTGATTCATCTCTCCTTACAGAATGGATATTTGGCTTTCATAAGTCAGGAAGAAACTGCATAGGAAAAAGAATACACTTATTTCCTCCGGCTCAGTGCAAGGTATATGTCAACTGATTGTGAATAAATCTAGTGGGTAATTAGAGAACACACCGATTAAGCACTGAGATTTCACTTATAAATAAAAATAGTATAAACCAGGAACAAATGGATACTTTTCAATTCTTCAATGTCATACACACATACACACACACACACACACATATGAGAGAGAGAAAGGAGAAAAAGGAAAGCATTCTAAAAACTGAAAAACATCCAGTCCTTCTGTTCGCTCAAAAGAGCAACTTAAATTGGCAAGAATCTCATGGAGGGGGAATCATAAAAGGGGAGAAAAAGAAATGATTTGGTACTAAGAAATCTAAGGAATAATGATGATGAGAAAGAAATTTAGAATAGTTTTCAGCATAATGGGAAATCCAATCACATCTGCAACAATTTTCTTTTTTCCTCCTTTAATGTGCAGAACATTTAGGTTTTATAGAACTGTTCAAGTCCACACTTTGAACATTTTATGGCTCAACCATTTTCTTTTGCAGTAAGCCTGATACACTCAGCTTAAATCCCTAAGAGTTCTTAGAAAGGTTTAGTCCACGGGGCTTGGTCTCACCTTTTGTCAAGACGCGTTCCTGCTTTCCTGATACAAACAAGGATTGCTTTGTCACACATTCAGCAGGCTAACAGGAAAAAACTATGGCTCATATTAGTTCAAAGATATACGTTCCTTAAAAGAAGAGTTCCCTAGAAGCCAGCACTTTTGAGAGTTCATATAATCATTTTGGTCAAAATCCACGGCCTAATGCCTCTGCTCCTCCAAAGAAATTAATTATACTTGCATTTTTCAAGATAGAGGTTAATTTATTTAAGATAAACTCTATGTCATTTTTTTTTACTGAAGTACAAGTAGTTTTATTAAAGGATGTTGAACATGAAAGTAACATATAAAATGCTGTAAATATTAAATGGGACATATCCTAAAGAAAAGCATTTCCAACACTAAATTTGTCACATGTTCATCTATATTGTTTTTGTTACTCATCACTATTGATGAAAAATGGCACTTTAGTTATTGTGGGTTCCCTTCATGAATGACAAACTATTTACACAAGAAAAAACACAAAATCACAAAAGAAATGGTACAATCTCATTTCTGACTTTTTCAGTTATTTATTGTCTGTGAAAAAAGTCAACAAGCATTTCTTTTTTTGCAACTCTTAGGAATCTATGTGTATGTATGCTACTTTATAAATATTGGGTTGTCGAAAAAGTCATGACGCATTTTTGCAACGAAAAACAGAGAAAAAACATGTCATGACTTTTCCAACAACCCAATATATATATTTTTTCATAACAGGGAGTCTAGGGGCAAACATATTTTTCAGCAGTGTCTTTTCATGTTATTTAAATTTAGGTAAAGAATACAACTAGAAATTCTATTATTCTTATACCAATATATACTCATAAATCTGTAAAACATGGAGTTTCTGATAAAATATTTACTATGTGAATTATAAAATTTTAAGTTTCTGTGCATGAAATAACACTATCTTTGAACCTAATACAAAAATGCCACCACCAACAATTTTCATCATATGTTGTAACGTGACTGTAGCATATGAAGAAAAAGGCATCACATTGTTTATGAAAAAACAATTCTTGTAGATACACTTGGAAAACTGCAAACATTCATAAACAGTTACTCTTTGGGGATAGAGAAAAACTGCCATTAAACAGGTGTTAGAATTTAAATGACATCTCATTAGTGACTCCTTTTTGCAGCTCTGAGACAAATAAAACCTTCATTTAAAAGCATTAGTGCTGTTCCTAAGGGTTTCTGGTATCATAATGTTTTGTTTTATGAAGATATTTAGTTTCTTCCAGCATTCTTGCTTATTTATACAAAATAAACCAATTGCATTTCCAAGTTTAGCTGAGCGTGAAGTTAGGGGGGTGAATAAGGCCTTTGCAAGGCTGTAAATACCCTTGCCCCTCCCTCCACTTCAGAGAATCTGGGAGGTTGGAACACAGCTTGAAAAACAAAGATATTTTTGAGCATCACTTCCAAATACTTAGTCCTTGAGTCCTTTGCCCTTTGGTAAAGAGCAGTCGTAGAAAACTCAGATTTTCCTGATGTCAAAGTCATTAACTATTTTTCCAATTCCTCTCAATGTAAATAACATATTAGACTTTCGTTATAATTAAAGAGTTATACCAGAGTTGGTGGCTATTGAAAATTTACCTGCTAATTAGGATGTTTATTCACATTGTCATTTTACACTATTCTTACAGAGGCAATTATAGGTCCCCAAATGTGAACGCAAAGAATAGCACACAGAACACAAGCCCCAATAATCAAGCTAGGCCTATAAGAGCTCACTCATTTCATCGCCTTAAAAAGTTACACAATTCACAATTTAATTCAGCTGACTGGGAACCTTGGAATTCGATTCATTATGATTCTATACTGTATTGGGGAAAGGAACTGTGAAGACAAACATCAAGGAGACATAAGCTTCAAGTAGTTATTTCCCTTCAAAAATACTAATTATTATTGAGTGTTGGGTATAGAAAAAGCAGTTACATGTTTTGGAAACGTAAAGACAATTAGACCAGATCTGGCCCGGAAGGAGCCTAAAATAGAATGGGAGCCAAACATGGTGGAAAAGGAAGGGATACCACAATCTGCAAGTACCTATACTATGATTAGGACCAGTGAACAGCTAGCAAATGCAAGGGAACAGAAAATAAGATGACATTGGGCTCGGAGAATCAGAAGAGAAGATGACCTTTGAAATGGATTTTACCGGGTGAGGAAGATTTCATGGAAAGTGCATGGACTTGTGGCAATACAGGCTCTGTTCAAGGAATTTGCAGGAGATAAAAACCAGCCATGGTATAGAAGGCCCTGGGGACCAGCCTTAAGAGCATGCCCTGAATTTGTTAGGGATAAGACACCTGAAACTTTGGGGAAGGACAGAGAGATGAGTTGTAGGAAAATTATTGTAAAGGGGTACAGGGTGAGAAATTAAAGGTGGGGAGACTCCTTGGAAGGCTGATTTTGGGGTGGAGGCAAGAAGTCTGAAGGCCTGCTTCAGGTGATTAATAATGTGAGAGCCAGCAGGGGAGAAGTTACTGACATTGCAGAGCTATATTCTATTAAAAGTGGCAAATGACTGAAGAACGATGAGTTAATAAGGATTCTGAAGACCCCTGACTAGGTAGCCTAAAGCAGAAGGGTGTGGTGGTTTGGGGGAGATGGAGGACATGTTTTGGGTATATCGAGTATAAGACATTAGCAGAGAATCTGAGTAGGTAAGTGCAATGTGACAATGCTGGTAAATTTCCGAATTGAAAGGTACATTTTTAGTAGCCTTCGATGCCAATATATTAAATTGTAGAACAATTATAGTGTCACAGTGTACACAGAGGAATTGGGACATAAATTAGTGATTTCTGATTTAGAAAAAATCTGCGCTTTATGGGACTATCCTTAATCCAATACTCAATGATAAAAGTGAGGCTAGAGACAGAGAATTCTCTGGGCTCCACTTGCAAGCATATATCTGCATAGGAATGAAGCCACAGGAGGCAATAGTATCCGGAGGGAGAAAGTACAGAGATGAACAAAAGGAAAAAGGTAGAATCACGGGGGCACATACACAAGCCAAGCCTGAAAACCTGAATTCAATTTTACAATGGACTAGGAAGTATTCAGTTACTGTTTTTACATTTGGTGAATAAAAATAACAGTAAGAAATGATGAAATTACTTAGGTAGCATTGCTTATTGGAATAATTGCTAAATATATTCCAGTTGATTTTGACAAGGTTATAGCACTGTGATCATTTCAAATTATCATCCAATTCTCATTTAATCACAGAGCTTAAGCAAAATACAGCCCAGAAAAAAAAGGGGGGGGGAAGAACAGAGAACCAAAGGCAGTTTAAACACAGTAAGTGACATTTATTCAAAAAGAACAAGTTGCAGGCTGCAAGAAAAAAAAAAAGACGTTTCAGCTGAAATCAGCTTATATTACAAAATACATGACCCTGTGACCTAAACATTGGAACACTAGTCTAGGATAAATCTAGAACAGCAGAATATAAATATGTGTATGTGTGACATTTAAAACATATTCCCCTTTGAATATAATGAATAGGTATGCTTTCTTGTTCATTGGCTTTATTCTCGTCCTCATCCAGGAAATGAATTAAAAATTTATGGGGAGGATGAAATCCGAGAGAGAGAAGAAAGGTACATAATAAAAATGCCTCGGACACCTATAAACAACAATTTGGTCTTTTTATTATAGCTAAAGCTTAAAACTACTTCATCTTAGCTCTCCTGGGCTTCCTCCTTGCAGTTTTCTCACTTCCATCTACCTCAGGTGCCCTTTACCTTAACACACCCATCCTTCTCTCAACAGCAGTCCACACAGGTAACGGTCTTCCTTTGTTGTTTACATCTTTATGTAAATCCAAGTCAACATATAACTAACTTCTAATCCTCATTCACTTCTCTTGTACAGATAAAATGAAAGGTTCATAATTATTATCATGTACGTTAGCGTCTTCCAATTTCCCATGACTTTCATACGTATTATCTCACTAGATTTGTAAACTGTGAGTTAAAAAAAAAGAAAGGATTCTCTCTGTAGCTATTCTTATTATTTCTTAGGTTTTCTATATGTTAATGTTGAAAAAGAGTTTTCGCCCATTTCATAGAAGAATTTGAGGGGTTATGAACCAGATGGAAATGTTTGAGCAATAGGGAAAATAACAAAGACCCCTAAAATGTCCCGAGCACCCCCAGGAAACTGGCCATTCTAACCACCATATCTGAGCCAAACAGTCCTTGAAAGAGAGGATGTGGAGTGGGGAGACCTACAGCTTTTCACTGGTTGGCAGGGAAGACATTCCCTTATTGGGTAATGGGAAAGATGGCTCCAGCAATACCAGATTAAACACCTCCTCCATGCTTGTCCTAATCTCCTCCTTCCTTAACCTTTCCTCCGTTAAGCAGATATCTTAATTCTTCAATTTTTCATACTTCATGCTCTTTCTTCCTTCACCCCTTTTAATGTCTTTACTTAGCTGCTTCAGTCACATTCAATTATAAATGATTGCAGCTCCGATGATTTGCTTGGTTTTGTGTATACAAAACTGTACTAAGAGCTGGGACCCCCTGATCCCCATCTTTAGGCTCTGGGATCAGCCCTACAGAATTGGACAGATGGAGAGGGGCTTCTCCCCTTACATTTGACAGGCACCACCAAGCTGTTCTTCTGCGGTTTCTGCTCTGACCTTGCACTGTCTGCCCAAACCTCCATGTTAGGCTCCTGTTTTAGGATCTGGGTTCCTTGGTCCTAGCTCTTTCACTGGCAGTATTTTGAAGCTAAGACTGTGAGTCACAACTTGTTAACCTTACAGTCATGAAAACCCACTTCCAAGCTGTCCCCTGGTCACCTGTTGCCCAAGTTGCTGATGCCCGATGCCCTCACATGTACCCATTGCCCATTCTTCTCCACTCATATTTACAAAGAGAAAGTCAGATGCCAAGAGTTTATATAACCTGTTCAAGGTAACACAGTTAACAAGTAAGTGGCAAGGCCAAGATTCAAATGCAGAGCTGATTAACTATAAAGTCCATAACTTTTTGCCATACCTCCAACTCACGCAAACATACGCACATACAAATGATATTTTCCAATAATATCATTTTCATAAAAAACTGCAAGAGTCAGCATCACAGTCCTCAAACAAAAATAAGCATTAAATAGAAGTTAATAAATGTAATAATGTTGCTGAATAGACACATACAAATTTAGGGCCCCAGCTAGGCGTTTAATTCCTTATTTCTCATTTATACAGCTCATTCAAAAGCTCCAAGTGCTATTCAAAGATATTCAGATAGCTCTTTTTTTTCACATTTCAAGATAAATATTTACATTCTCAAAGAGAGCCAATATCTGCCATTTTACAGCTCTTGACTTTCAACCCTTATAATTTTCTTACATGTGATCAAGTGTATTTATAAATATATATTCACATTTACATTATTCCTATTAGAGGTTTGGGGTTTTTTTATAGTAATATGCATGTCTCAAATTTACCAAAGAAAATAATGTTCAATTTTTCTGTTTTTCTTATTTACAAGAGAAAAAGCATAAAGGACAAGCTTGACCCAAAATAATTACTAGCACATTAAAAATTCTATACACTTTTACATGTAACCTGTTTGCTCCTTTTTGAAAACATTGCCCTGAATGTTTGGCGACTGAGTGTCCCACCTGAAATGAAATGCTGGTGGAAAGAGTATTTTTTCCATTAAAGAATAAGATTCACAACAACGCCTTTTAGACTGGGTCAAACTTCAAATTTTTTAGACTGGGTCAAACATGATTTTTAATTGCATCAAAAGGAAAAAAAAACATTTTGTCTTTTAAAGGCAAAATTTAGTTTGCTATTTCATTGACTTTTAGTAAGTACATCAAATATAATTGTCCAGTATGTGTTGTAAATCAAACTGAAACTATAGAGAAAAAACAAGAAAAGCAAGAAATCACTAAATTAAAAACATTTAAGCCAAATTTCACCCAGGTTCTCTCCTATTATTAGACAGTCTAATATCCCAAAATATATTTAATCATACATGTGCAGAACTTTAAATTTCTTGCAATAAGAATAGCCAAAATTCTTTTTTATTTTTAAACTTTCCAATAACAGTGTTAACTCTTCTCATTCACCTTATCTAATCATTCACAATTGTTTAGACATATTCTAAGAGGAACTTCCCTAGAACAACCACCATCACTGGCTTTCCAAGAAGCTGAAATACTGCATCACTTTGATTTTCATCGCAAATGCATTCCTCAGGAATGTCTGCCTCTGATGCCTCTGTCATACACTCTAGGCCACCAAAGTTCTTACATACGGGCCTGATAGGAATATTGCTTGTTATTATACACAAATCAGTGAAGATCCGTTCCAAGCAGGCTTTTCAGTTTTTCCCCCTTCCTTTCTTGCTTTTTTTTTAAAGGGAGGAAAAACTGTTTTATATCGACAACCATCTGTGAGCCTGTCTTTCAGGCCATCAAACTCTCCCATCCATTACGGAGCCTTCCTCACCTCCGCTGCATGACAGCACAATAAAGATGACATACTAATTCAATGACTTGTAATTTCAGCTAAACAAAGACAAGTGCTGCAGCTTCTTCTTTTGTGTTAACAGTGCCATATCGGTGAAGCCAGCTATGCAAACATAGCACTGGGAGGGTTTTATGACAGCAGTTGAATGGGGAGACTCGCTTGGTGTTGCTTTTTATGGTTTTTGGCTCCATAATTTTTGGCTCTGTGCTGCTGGCCATGGCTATTGTGTCTCGATTCTGTGTCAGCAGCAGCTAATTGTTCCAATAATGTTTATCATAGGGATCCACTGGGGAGCTGTATATGTGGAGATAAGCTACAGGGCAATGATACACACTATCTTACTGATCTCTATACACAGTGCTTTTGCCTCATGCCAAAAAGCTTTTTAGGTTCCTCGTCTTAAAAAAAAAAATAACAGCTTAATCATCATGCCAACAATAGTGTCTAAGGGGATGTAATCAGGTTCCTCTGATAATCTTAGCAACACATGAAAGTCATGCGCAAAAGCAGTAATTGAAGCAGTTGGTTCATTCTACCACCTGCTGTTGAAGTCACAGGTTAATCTAAATGAGGTCCCCTTCCGATGAAGCAGGATGCGAGGCACTTTTTCTATCATAAATGTGCATTACAGAAGCTTTACAAAATAATAAAGTAACAGTTCATTAAATGAACTGCTTGAAGTATCCCAGGCTTGTCCAGCTTTTCCTGCTGCTGTCGGATGGCATATCCAACTGTAAATTCTGTCCTCATGTCTATACCCCAATGCACACTTCAGTTTGCATATGGTTCCAGACAATGGGAGTTCCTGAGACAGATGCCCAAATGTAACTAAACGTCAGGCAATCACGGAATCAGCTGCAGGAAAGTGAAACATTTTTCTTTGTCTGCTTTTGATGCTATTTCCCCCAAGATTACTAAATAGAATGTTGACAGTGTAAAAATAGCCCTAGAATCCACAATTAAACAGCTTGCCATAGTCTATGTTAGCCTATGTATAAGGGATGGATTTTTTTAATTAAACTTTTAACACCTGATTTTTATTTGAAATTCTCCTCAACTGTTTTCCATGAGGTCTTCATCTGACAAAGATGAACACTACGTTTATGTAGTATGCTGGTCTTCTAATGGACAAGTTATTTAACAAAAGGGATTTTTTTTTTAATTGTGAGAACTGTCAAAATAAGACTTTAATGAAAAACTTTACATATAGGAGAAATGACACCTTCAGATTAAAATATGTGCCTGACTTTATTTCATTGAATAATAATAACTACCATATACTGAGAGCCAACTCAGCATCAGACACTAAACAAGGAAACATTATCTTATTGAAGGCTCACAGCCATTTACTGAAATTGGTGTTATGTCTGGAAAAGCTGAGGGAACTAGGGAGGCTGCATAATAATCAAAGTGCCTGGGAAAATATGTGCTAAGACTGGAAACCAAGTCAGCCTGAGTTCAAAATACGCACTTTTTCCACCAAGATAAACTGATATAATGTATTCAGTATAAAAGAAGGGAAAGAAAACTAGGATTATGTAGAGAAAGAAGCCCCATTCTGAATGAGGCACCTGTATTACGGCCAGAAAAGAGAATAAATTTGTAAATATAAATTGGGATAGTCCTGAATTTAGCAGTGTGTGGGGTTGGGAGGAGGGGTAGAGCAGATATTATTACAGGATCAGGAGCAATATTTTGTAAAATAAACAACAGATTATATTAATTTAACCGAATTCAGCAGCATAAGGTAATAATAAGCCGTTAACAGAGTGACTATAATATTGAAGGTGTGTAATAAATGTTTGCCAAATTATAATGGATGAACGAATTCATCAAATAATATTAATAAATGCAACCACAGAATCTGCTGCATTTAGAAGTGCTTACTCGATGTTACAGACAGCATCTCAGCAGTTTACATGTGTTTTGCCTTGCATCGTCTCAACAATATGTGGAATTTAGGATTATTATCCCTATTTTATAGGTGAAAAAATTGAGGTTCTGAAACATTCTATCGCTTGTTTGTGGTTACATCAGCAGGAAAGTGTGAGACAATATTTGGAGTCAATATTTGACTCCAAATATAAGCTGACTCCTCAAAGCTCTTACCTGGACAAATTAATAGTTGAACTTAAAAATAATAAGAACATTAGCATTCTCTTTGGTTGTCAAACATTCTTACATTGCCTTCAAGGATAGCAGGCCTCTGTCCATGGAAGTACTCAGAAGAATTGTATCAATATCATAGGAATGATTTGGTTTAGGACTTTGATATATATATATATATATATATATATATATATATATATATATATATATATATATATATATATATAGTTTTATTGGGGAACAGTGTGTTTTCCAGGATCCATCAGCTCCAAGTCAAGTAGTTGTTTCAATCTAGTTGTGGAGGGCGTGAGGATCGAACTGGAAAGCTTGGTGTTTTGAATACTGCGCTCTAACCAACTGAGCTAACCAGCCACTCTGATAAACTTTCTAACAGCAAGGATTGTTATGACCTGGAATGTTGTACTAACGAAGGCTGGATAATATTCTTTGAGTAGTCCAGAGATCTTTGAAAACAAATTTTACTTAACATCTGTCTCAATTATTTTAAGTGGAGACGAGAAGGATAGAATAGGTGACATTTGCAGACAGATCTAGGATTACGTTTCTGTAACAGTTGGGTGCAAATTCTTCTAGATATTCTTTCTGTGATAGATGCTATATCACTGAAAGTCGATGTACCTGAAAAGCATTGTCTCTAGGTATGTCCATAGCTTTCAATATCATGTTGAAATGGTTTTTGCAACTGCCTATCACAAACAGTGCATTCACAAGCCTTGAGTATTAATTTTTTATTAATTAAGGCCTGAAGAGGATTAATTAATAATGGCATTCTGTTTAGAGAGAGAAAATCCAACAAAAATAAAAGTAAAAGTAAAAGACACTTTCCCCTACACCCCTAAGATTTCTTTCACAGTGGTTTTTGTTTCTTTTCTTTTTTTTTTTTTTGGTGATACTATATTTTCAACATACAATTTATTTCAACTTACCTGATATGATTTTAAAGTAATTCGATCATCATTTAAAGTCTACCTACCTATTATAACAGTTGCTGGAATTGATTTAATTACAAAATTTACAGAAATTTTGGATTATCTATAGCTAATTCACCACACTTTGATTGGTCTACTCAATTTTAATTTGTAGGTGAAAAAATACATTTGACAAAATTTACAAAATCAAATTTGCCATTGTGGATTCTTCCTTTTCTGTTCAGAATTAAACAGATTAGACTTTCACAGTACTACTAAAGTCAGGATTAGGGTTTCTGGTCCAGGTGTAAGGATCTGTGAAGTAATCGCTCTGTCCTAACAAGTAAAAAGCTAAACAAAGTTTAAAAATCAGCAACTTTCTTTGATTCACCAGAAAAGGGAGGCTATAAGGCAAATTCATGGACAAGAAGGCTAAATATCATCAAGATCTCAGTTTTTCTGAACTTAATCTATAGAGTCAACACAATGCAAATCAAATTCTCACAAGTTATTTTGTGGATATCAACAAACTGTGTCTAAAGTTTACATACAGAAGCATAAGCCCCAGAATAGCCAACTTCACATTGAAGGAGAAGAACAAAGTCGAAGGACTGACACTACCTGATGTCAAGACTTACTATAAAGATACAATAATCAAGACAGTGCTGTAATAGTGAAAGAATAGACAGATCAATAGGACAGAATAGAGAGCCCAGAAATAGATTCACGTACATATAGCCATCTGACCTTTGACAAAAGAGCAAAAGTAATACAATAGAGCAAAAATAGTCTTTTCAACAAATAGTATTGGAACTACTTGACATCCACATGCAAAAATGAATCTAGACATAGACCTTATACTCTTCACAAAAATTCACTCGAAATTGATCATAGACCTAAATGTAAATGCAAAACTATGAAACTTATGGATGATAGCATAGCAGAAAATCTAGGTGACCTTGGTGATGCCCTTTTAGATACAATACCAAAGGTATGATCAATGAAGGAAAGAATAACTCGACTTCATTAAGATTAAAAACTTCTACTCTTTGAAAGATGCTGTCAAAGGAATGAGAAAACAAGCCATAGATTGGGAGAAAATATTTGCAAAACATCTGCTAAAGGTCTGTTATTCAAAATATAAAAAGAGCTCTTAAACTCAACAAAAATATAAGACAAACAACTTGATTAAAAAATGAGCCAATGACCTGAACAGACACCTCAACAATATATGAAAATATATTCAACATCATACATTTTTAGGGAACTGAAAATTAAAACAACAATAAGATACCACTACACAACTATAAGAATGGTCAAAATCCAAAACATTGGGTATACCAAATGCTAGCAAGGATGTGGAGCAACAGGAACTCTCATATATTGCTGGTAGAAATGCAAAATTATTCAACCACTTTGGAAGACAGTTTGGCAGTTTCTTAAAAACTAAAAACATTCTTATCATATAATCTAGCAATTGCACTCCATGGTATTTACTCAAGGAGTTGAAAAGTTCTGTTGACAGAAACACCTGCACATTGATGTTTATAGCAGACTTATTCATAATTGCAAAAACTTGAAAGCAACCAAGATGTCCTTCATTAGGTGAATAGATGCATAAACAGTGGTACATTCATACAATCAAATACTATTCAGTGCAAAATAAAAAGAAGTAAATTATCAAGCCTTAAATAGATATGGAAGAAACTTAAATGTATTATTACTAAGTGCAAGAAGCCAACCTGTACAAGCTATATACTGTGTGGTTCTAACTATATGACACTTTGGAAAAGGCAAAACTATGGAGACAGTAAAATGATTAGTGGTTTCCAGGAGTTAGTAGGAGTCAGGAATGAATAGGCAGTATACAAGAATTTTTAGGGCAGTGAAACCATTCTGTATGATACAACATGATAGATACATATACATATTTGCAGTTTTTCAAAGCCCTTAGAAGGTACACCATTAAGAGTGAACACTTGTTCACTCTTGGAGTGAGTCCATGTAATCTGCGGACTTCGGGTGATAATGTTTTGCCAATGTAGGTTTATCAGTTCTAACAAATGTACCACTCTAGTGGGGGGTACTGATAGTGTGGGAGATTGTGTACACGCACGCGAGCGTGTGTGCGTGTGTGTGTGTGTGTGTGTGTGTGTGTGTGTAGCAAGCATATGGGAACTGTACTTTTTGCTCAATTTCGCTGTGAATGTAAAACTGTTCAAAAAAGTACAAATTATTAATTATGAAAAAAGTAAAAGTCAAGAGTTTTCAAAAAATTCATAGGAAAAAACTATCCCTCACTTAGCTGTCAGGCAGCCTAGTTAAAATGTACCTCTAACTATATCATTTTCCTGCAGAAAACCCTTCAGGGCTCCCCATTGCTCACCTGAACAAATGTGTGTGTTCCCTTGGTGGTTCCTGGGATGATATTAAGCAATACACGAATAAATGTAAATTTGTAACTGTAATGCATTTAGTGTAGAGTGTATTAGAAAAATAAAACTAGCATAACAAAAAAAATAGTAGAAGTTGAATAACCATTTGCCCATCAGATAATTGGATTGTTTATATCTATGCAAAGGGATCTCACACATTGCTGAATAGTCTTTTGAACAACTCAATTCTTTCTAAAGTTTTCTCTCCACCCCTCAACCCCACCCCCATTATTATCCACTGTAAAATTAGGGGTATTTTCTGATTTTGGGGGAAAATTTTAACCATTTGACTGTAAAGGCAGTTAATGTTTTCAAATGATCTAACTCATAGTCAAAGTTCCTAACATCATCATAAAATGTTTTATAGTACTCAAAATATTTGAAAATGATTTAAAGTAATAATAAAAGAAGCATTGCTGCAAATAAAATATATTAGAGTAATAGAAAATAGAGCTCTCATATACCTGGTGAAATCAAATTAAAATTAAAACTTTTTCACCCGTCTTTTACAACTCAGTACTTAGAGAAATCATATATAAGGTAATTATTTATATTTACCTTTTTACATTTTTTGTAGTTTTATCATCTCTTTAATTCATTGGCCTTTTCCCCTTGGTTGAACTGCAATACTATACATTGTTATATGTAAGCTTGATTTTGCCCTTGGCATGGAAAGTTGGCAGCTGCTTAAACAAAGTTCTACCATTTCCAATCTTTGAAATGAAAGTCCTCCACAGTGTCAGGAAAGATCAGGAAATTATAAGAGGAATATTTCTCTTCTTTCCCTACATGATGGTATTTTTATATATGAGGAGATTCCACCTATCTAGGACTAGATAATCATTGCTAACCAATCCTGGCACCGTTCTGACTGGTCTTGGACAAAAAGTGGTTATGGGAAGTTTCATTAGCCACAATAAGGGTGCCAGCGAATTCAAGCAGAGCTTAAGCTGCAGCTGGAGCAATGGAATAATCTAGAATCCCTCTAGTCCAAGGAGTTGAATTTTACAAAATGAGTTATCTATGAATTCCTTAGGTTTATAACTATATTATACAATTTCCAAAAATAAGGAAGGACTGCCTATATTTTACTTTTACTCAACTTGTATCTTGAAGCCTGTGTCTCTATTCTTTCATGTAGGCACTAGACTGCACCACAGATACTAAATCAGTGCCCTCTCCTTATCCTTGGCACATAGCCACATCTGCTATATATTAGACAAATAAAATAACACAGAAATATAAACTCATTCCAGCTTTAAATCTCTTTGACAATTTTATACGTTTCTTGTTTTTATCTTATAAAGGTGCAACAATTAGTAAGATAGCTTTATGTATACTCATACTCTTATACCTATGATGTTGTCTACCACACATGTACATATTATTCATGTAATACAAAAAACTTTTGAGAGAAATCACAATTGTGACCCAGAATATTTCATTAATGTTTTAAAATTCATGCTTATAGAAGCAATGAAGAATATACTAGTTCTTGATTTTCCATTACATTAAATGAATATGGTACACATCTCTCTTTTGTTGTCACAGCCCAAAATCTTTTGAGAACTCTGTCTCTGTTTTCATAGTTCTCTAATTGTGCTTCTCTTTTTTTGTGAGCAGAACTCCAAAACAATATTTCCTGGTGTGATAGATTTAAGCATTAGTTCTAGTAATTCATCCCTCCCTTTATTAACTTCCTTTGCTATGTGATTTTGCATTCCTTCCCACTAGAGGTGGATTGTACTTCATCTCGACTTTGAACTTGGCCACATGACTTGTATTAGCCAAAGAAAAGTGGCAGAAGTGAGAATTTGCCCATTCGGACCCTAGGCACAGAGACATTGTGTATTACTGCTCGCTCTCCTATATTTTGCCATTACCATGAAAAGTGCTTCCCTTGGAAAGCTGCTGTCCATCAGCTTGGGCCCCTAAATGAATACAATTGATCCAGAATGAAGTCAAACAATATTCAAAGAGCCAAGTCCAACCAGAGCTATACCACAAAGCAGAGCCAACCAACCAAGCCCTGTATACATCAGCTAACCTCAGCCACTTTGTAGATGTAAGAAAAAAAATGGAGGAGTATTGTTTTAAGCCACTGAGTTTTGAGGTAGTACGAGTATGTTATACTGTAACACTATGGTAGATATAGCCCTTGATGCATTCAGTAATCACGCCACAAGCGTACTAGTTTCTATCTAGCAAGAACTGTGGGGCTAGAGTGAAGATTGCAGACACCTGCACAGTTGTGAAGGCATGGTGTTTCTGTAGCTGTTAAAATGGCTAGTCCCATAGAGTTGACATGCAGGCAACAGCAACGGGTGAATTTCCATGAAACAATCTCTTGGTATGGTTTGGTATCACTAGCTTGGTGGAACTCCAGCCTTGTATACTGGCATTCCCAGTAATTCTGTAAGCTAATATTGGGTTGTTGGAAAAGTCATGACGTATATTTTCTGTTTTTTGTTGCAAAAATGCATCATGATTTTTCCAACAACCCAATAGATACCATGAAATAAATACTCTCCCATTAATTAACTAGAGTGGATTATCGCCTGCAACTAAACCTTGAATTGAAACAGTAATTGCCTTACTTTAAAAAAAATGAGTTAATAAGTTATAATGATAGCAGTAAAATAAATTGAGTTGGAGCCCATGAATAACAAGAGAACATTATTAAGAACTATACACCAACAAAATTGACAAATTAAAATAAAAAGTTTACAAAGTTGACAAATGAAAATCTAAGTTAAAATTTGATTGGAGGATTTTGTCTTATTTTGTTTTCCTTTTTAATTTCTATTTCTTTTTTTTGGTAGTGAAATAGCAGTCAGATAACCAGGATCAAGGCCAAAGTCTACTTTGATCAATTAGTCAGTCTTGGATAGGTCATAGAATTTCTCCAAGCCCCACTTCCCTCATTGGTAAAATATGGAAATTAACTAACACTTGTTTTGAAGAAGGATTATTATGAATAACAAATATTATTATTAAAAATGCTTTAAATACTTTTCAATAGATGAATGTATGCATACATATATTTACATATGCACATATTCAAATGTACATGTGTATAGTTTACTGTCACTATCAGTTCAAATTCACTGAAAAAAAAATGACTCATGGGTTTATTTCTATTTTGATACTGTTTTCAATTCATCTAACTTCCCAGCACAGTTTATGATCTCATCTACCATGTGGTCTATTTTTGTTCCCTGCTTTTAGCCCATGGAAATGGTATTATCATTAAGCATCATATAAAACATAATTAATTCACCAGAAAATAGTTAATTGTCCATGATCTTTAAAGTCAATCTTTTTCTCAGTTTACCATAACAGGGCATTTAATAGTGACTGAGCTTTTAAATGTGTGATTATAATCACATTTATTAAACAATCTATAAGTGCTTACCAATAGAAAAAAAATGCTTGATTTAGAAGAAATGAGAAAAAAGTCACATATAACCAAGCACTGTGTGAATGATATTAGATTATGAAAAAAAAACCTTAGAGATGATTTTTGATTCTTGTTAATATTCACTTTTCTCCCACAGTAAATGTCTACAAATGGCTAAAATTAATAATTAAACAAAAATGTGATATCTTGTGACTACATTTAGGAAAACAGTTTTGAAGACCTGAAAATAAAATGCTCACATGTAGCCAAAAGAGAATAATATTTTTTAACCTTTAATCTCATTTATATAACTTTCTGGAGGAAAGGGAGCATATTAATGGCAATCATTTTCAGCTTAGTTACACTGAAACCCATTCGAAAAGCTCTGCAGCAAAGTAGTGACTAAAAACAAAAGCAGTGCCCTCTTACCAGGAGAAATGCAGCCAAGGGTGAGAGTGATGTCACCCCTCTGCTAATTGTCAGCCCAATGCTAAGTATCATTCAGCCCAAATGTAGTGAGCCTTACATGTCCAGCACGTAAATGCTAGGGGAGAAGTGGAGTAGAAGAGGCTCCTGCTCTAAGAAAGTTATATTCTATTAGAGAGAGATTGCCAGGGGACATGTAAAGAAGTAAATAATATAAGTTTAGATAATAAAAAATATTTTGAAGAAAACAAAGTCAGCAATGACTATAGAGTAACTGAGCAACAATAGATAGGATAATCAGGGAAATTCCCTTTTGAAAGGATGATATTTGAGATTAAAAAAAAACTATGAAAGATATATAGTACATTTAGTTATTTTCTACTGTAGAGAAAGGTCTCTAGAGGGAAAACTTGAGAACTGATTAAAACCAATGTCACTCAAAAGAAGTTTGTCCAAGATTTAGACGTAAGTATGAAAAAGAATGGTCAAGAATAAATAAGAACATTGAAAAAAGTATGTTCAAATTTCTAAAATTCGTATATATGGACAAATATGCTTGGGCTGTGGAGTCAGACAGATGTGAATTTACATCTTTCTCTGAGGCCACCGACACAGTGGCCTTAGGCAAGTCACTTCATCTCTGACAATACCTACTTCATAGACCTGAATTCCATGGGAGACATTCTTAGCCTTCTTGCAACGTGAAAAACATTTGATCATACAAAATAGTAGTTTGTCAATGCCTGCATCACTAAAAAAGAATTAGAGAGTATGCGGTAGAAAACGCTAGGTTAATGATGTTTTCAGCAAAAGGCAAGGGGTGAGTAGGGTTTAGGTTTTATATGGGAGTCAACGGGAAGCTCGAATAAGCAGAGGCAGTAGAGTGCTCTTTCCCTACAAACCTCCTTTTGTAGCCATTGGAAATACCTTCCAAATGCCCTTGTTAATATCTTCACAAACTTTTCCAGCAGACTGAAATGAATGTTTTCAAAACACAAACTCAACAGTAAGGAATGGTTTCTATTCTGTTAACATAATTACTGAGTAACAATGATGAGAAAAGCAGGGCTCCGGGAGACACAGGGATGAGTAAGCACTCTGAAGGAGCTGACCATCTAGGAGAGAAAGCAGGAAGATGATGTAGAAATAGCAAGCCCACTCATGATCCCAGAAAGCTGGTTAGGAAAGCTACTGCCCTCCCTGTTTCGTTAATATTTGCTTCACTCTCTCTGAGGGAGGTGTGACAATGAAATCCCTTAAGACTGAACTTTAAAGTCTCAGAGTGAACCCTTGAACCCAAGCTGAAAATCTGGGTCTTTGGACTTCTGTGTCTTTCTGAAAGCCTTATCAAGGTCTCCACCTTTTCTGCCTCTCTGGGCAACTTTTTAACAGGTGAGCCTTTAAAATGGCTGTGTACTCTCCAGCACTTAAAACCAGAGAAGTGGCTGCAAGGCTCCTTCTCATTTTCTGGATAAACACACACTCTAAACCCCAGCCTTCTCCACGTATTTACAACATTCAACTGCAAAGGACAGCACAGATATCTTTTACTCAGTTTTCTAATCAACATTGCTCCTACTTTTATTGTGCAGTAGGGCTAACACCAGGATTGCAGTTCTAAAAAAAAAAGTGATTTCTTACTGATCCTTTAAGATAAATTTAAATCAACTTAATTCAGGCATAATTTACCAAAAAAAGGTACCTTTTCTAAGTGTACAAGTTGATGATGAATTTTGACAAATTTACACACCTGGTTAAATATTATCACATCAACATGTAAAATATATCTATCTTCGGTCACTTGTTTTATTGTTTTCTTAAGATAAATTGCTAGGAGTAAAAAGTACATACATTTTTAAAGCTTTCAATATGTATTGCCAGTTGCCTTCCAGAAAGTTGTTACAATTAGCCATGCTTTCAATTGTGGATGAGAATGCTAAATTTAGATAAGAAGTCATTGCCCTATTGGCAGCCATGTCATTCCTTCCCATAAGATCTGAATTTTGATTAAAGTGAGTGAAAGCAGCTTTAAAATGATTCCTTTGCTTTGACAATTAATATCATTGAATCATTATAGAAATGCAATTTTTAGGAGCAAATTAAAAGCATGAAAGGAGGGCCAGCCGAGTGGCGCGATGGTTAAGAACTGGCTTAGGATGCCAGAGGGCCCCAGTTCGGATCCCACATATGAGGGCCAGTGACACTGCCCTCCACAGC
>NW_017731431.1:3550272-3592896 GCF_001890085.2 Hipposideros armiger
AAAAAAAAAAAAAGAAGCTATGAGTCATGATCTTTGACCTCGAAGAACTTACATTTGGTGGAGTAGCAATACCATAAGTAAACATACAGGCTCCATTGCTAACTGTGAAGTGAGTGACACAGATAGGAGGCCATACAGGTACCAAAGAAACATGGAGATGGAGATCACAGAGGAGATGAGCTCACGAGGGCTTTGGTGGACAGCATGGGTTTCTTTGAAAAGATGCAACATGAATTGTGCATCAAAAGTTGTGCAGGTTTTGCTTTAGTGGAAGAGGATGAAGGAGGGCATTTGTGGTGAGAAGACAGGCAGCGCAAATAAACTGTATTTTAGGAAGAGTGTGTAGGTGTTTGGCTATGTTAGAAACTGCAAGTAGGTGCATAGCTTCAGATGGGCCCAAAACGGAAGGCTGAGTTAGAAGGCTATTGCAAAGTCACATTTTTTTCTGGGTATTTTATGAAATATGCAGTTTTTAAAAGTGGTCCCCTGGTCAGTATAAAATGGGAATCCCCGTGTAGGATGGTTTGGCTATGCAATCAGAATGCAAGATCCATATTAAAAGAAAACCAACACATTTAAGCAACATACATCAAGATATCTCTATAGTTGATTGAAAAAAAATGTAGCCTTGAAGTATAATTTTATTCTTGAAAACCTTTAATATTTACCAGCTCATAAAATAAAACTTTAAAAAATGCACATTGTTTACAAAGAGAATTGTAGCAAATGTTTGGCATATTATTTTATAAAAGCTTTGTTATGACCATGTTTTCTTGTGCAACTAAAAAATCCAGGCACTTAACACTAGTTTAATCAATTAAAAAAAACTTTGACATTGCTATGGGACATTGGGGTAAGCACATGAAAAAGTCAGATTCAGTAACCTCCACAAACTAGTCTTGGTATATTTATCCCACACAATTCTCAGGATTGTGTTTCTCTTTAGAGAAATTGCAATAAAATTAGAAGCATATGCAGAAAGGTCAAGGAGAATCTAAATCATTAAGTACTTCCCCTTACTAAAAATTTTCATGCATAGGAATCTGATAAAGATTTTTAATACCATTTCAAATCAACCTCACTGGTCTACTGATTGATAGCTGTAAGTTGGCAGTGGTTTGTTGAAATAACTTACCAATGTGGAAAATGTTGCATTCAGTTATGTCTTTTACGAACTCTTCACCTCCCATGGGCATGATTTTTGCATCTAAAGGCAAAGGAGGATATAAAAGTAGATGTAACAAAATACAAAGGAGAGGTTTTCACTTTCAAGTATACTGAGTTGATTAAATTGGCCTATAAGGTTTATGATTAAGTATCAACAATGCCATGAATCATAAATATGTAGTGTATCCCACCACACGTTGCGATGATTATTGTGGTGCTGATGATAGAATTTCATATTTAGAGTTCTCTTAAACTAAGGGGCTCAAAACATCTATGTAATTTTAACCTATAATAGTATTTTCTAGAAAAAAAATAGACTTGGACCATTCCAATTGCTACCTTGCAAATTGGGGATTAAATAAAACAAAGTGTGCAGCTTTGTCTATACACTGTAGAGGTTTGACTACAAAACGTTCAATTGAGTGCTTGACCGCCTCGACTAATACTTTATTGAATCGACCATCGTGGAAACACAATTTTGCCTTTAGATAGTCATTTGCTTGCCTCCCCTAGCCAAAATCACTTTGCTATTAATAGCGCTTAGAACTAATAGAGTTTCTAAAGGTTTCTTTGAAAACCTTCCTATTACTTATCTCTATAAATAATAACAGTATTTGTAACAGCGCTCTCTGAGCTGTTACCTCATTTTCCTGTCTAATAATGTGACATCTGACATATTTATTTGAAAGGAAAAGTGACCAAGAATTAATCTGTGGTAAACCACTAGCAGTAGAACAACTTTGCAAATATATGGCATTATGTAACAATTTCTTAATACTCTCCATATAATACCTATTTGGAGCAGACAGTAAATAAGACTTAGCTCTGAAATATCCCTGAGATGTGTTTATTACAACTTCCACTAAAAGCATTTTCTATTTCATTATGTTGTCTCAAAGTTATACATTAAAACTTCAGTAAAATGGTAAATAGTAGATAAGATTTTAGCTTTCACAAATGAAACTAAAAATTAAAACTGAGTACCTACATTCAAAGATAGAATAACTGTAACAACGTTTGTAACTATTATATACAGCAATGTAATTGACATTGCTAGGTCTCTATATGTCAAGTAGAAATAATCACATAATATATAGGACCAAAATATGAAAAACTTCATAAATACCTCTTTCTACAGGTAGTGTTTTTCTATTATATGACTGTGTAGATTGAAGTTTGATGCTATAGTATTATGACTAAAATAAACTCTAAACTTCAATCGATTCTTAAATCACATCATTAGAAGTTGTATGTAAATAACAGTTCTGCTATTTGCATCTAATAACTTGTGCTTATTTAATAACCTCTTATACATATAATTTCAGTAATGTCTGGGCAAGTAGTATTACAATTTACATAATACACTGACATATGATCTCACCTGTAACCCTAATTAATTTGAGCCTCTGTGGCTCACTCAATTCATAAAATCATATTCACAAAACCATATTCACTAAACCACAGTTAAACCACCAAATATTGGGTATTCAGAAAAGTCATGATGTATTTTGTCTATGCTTTTCAAAGGTCATTTATTTATATAAAGAACAAAGATCTATCAATGATATATTGCCCGTTTTGTTTGATAACCTTTTGCCATCTTTCAATGAGCTTCATAATTCCTCATTCATAGAAGGACCTGTCTTTATTTGCAAAAAACTGAACAAGGTGCTGATTTACAGTCTCATCTGAATTGAACGTTATACCATGCAAGGAGTTTTGAAGAGAGTGAAACAAGTGTAAGTCTGACGGTGCAAGGTCAGGCGAGTATGGTGGTGTGGCAACACATCCCATCCAAGCTCCAATAATTTTTGACGGGTGATCAAACTTATGTTTGGTTTCGTGTTGTCACGATGGAACAAAACTTTACAATTAACAAGCTCTGGATGTTTCTGGATGACAGATTCATTCAAACTGTTTAATTGCTGACACATTCGAATTGATTGTTTGGTTCCTCAGTAGGAGCTCGAAAAACACAATACCTTTAGAATCCCACCACACTGAGAGCATAACCTTCCTCTGATGAATGTCTGCTTTCGATGTTGTTTGAGGTGAATCATCACGTCGAGACCAAGACAGTTTGCACACCACATTGTTGTAAACAATCCACTTCTCATCACCAGTTATCAGTTGCTTCAAAAAAGGATCATTTTCCTCACGTTTAATGAGCATATTGCAGATGTTTATATGAGTCATCAAATGAACTTCTTTGAGTTCACACGGAACCCAAATATCAAGCTTGCTTACGTATCCCAGCTTCTTCAGGTGGTCGTGAAAGCTTGATTGATGGATGTTTAATATTTCTGCAATCTCTTGTGTCATGTAACGTGGGTTTGACTCGATCAATGCCTTTATTATCGTCATCAACCTTGGTGGGCCTCCCTGACCAAGGAACGTCATTGAGATAAAAATTACCAGCATGGAATTTCATGAACCATCTTTGGCACTGACGTCCTTGTAGAGCACTGTCACCATAAACTTGATGCAACTTTTCACAAGCTTCATGTGTGTTCTTCCCTTTATGGAAGTAAAACAGTAAAATATGGCAAAAATGCACAGTTTAGTCTTCCATCTCAACTTGTAAAGTCTCCAAAACTCAACCAAATTACTCAATTTTTTTTAGAATGAAGCTAGAACTGTCAGCTGTCAAATGACATAGCAATAACATAGATGCAAATGACTCTAGTACTTGCAAAAGTGAACTAGTGCCATCTGTTGCAAACATGCATCATGACTTTTCCGAAGACCCAATAGTAATTGAAAAGAAAGTTCAATTTGTCTCTTTCAAACAACTTTGAAAAAAATCTAATCCATAATTCATACCTACCAACAGATTTAAAGCATGCAAACCTAAAAGCTTATTCTCTCATAATTTGTAGGGACTTAAATTTTTTAAATACTTTTAATTAAAGACAATCTCAAACCTACAGAGAAATCACAAGTAGGCTAAAATAATTTTTCCCCTGAAATATTTGAGAGTAATTTGTCAATCTGATGCCCCATCACATCTGAATTATTATGTACTTCTTATAAATAAGTACATTTTTCACATAGCTGCAGTATAGTCAGGAAATTAACATTGATACATGACTACCATCTAATCCTCAGACCCCTTTGAAGTTTCACCAACTGCCTTACAGCGAAAGGATCTAGTTCAGAATCATGCATTGCATTAGTTGTCATGTCTCATTAGTCACCTTTAGTCTGGTACAGTTCTTCAGTCTTTTCCCGTGACCTTGACACTTTTGAATATCACAGGCTAGTTACTTTATAGAATATCCCTTGATTTGGGATTGTCTAATGCTTCCTCATGACTACGTTTAAGTTATGCATTTTTAGCAGAAATAGCATATGTGATGTTATATTCTTCTAACTGCATGCCATGTAAAGTGGCACACAATTTTGATTTATCCTGTTACTGATGATGATCACTTTGGGTTTTTTCTTGCTTGTTTGTTTTTGACTTAAACAACAAAACTTTACTGTCTCATAGCTCTGGAAGCTAGAAGTCCAAGACCAAAGTGTCAGCAGGGTGGGCTCTTTCTGAAGGCTGTGAGAGAGACTATGGTTCTTCCTCTCTTCTAGCTTCTGATGGCTTGCTGGCAATCTCTGTCATTCCTTGGTTTGCAGAAGCATCACTCTAATTTCTGCATTCATCTTCACATGGCATTCTCTTTTGATGCATGTCTTTGTGATCACATTTTCTGGTTTTATAAGGATCCCAGTTATATTGGATTAGGGACCCGCCCTACTTCATTATGACCTCAACTAACTACATGAGTAATGATCCTATTTCCAAATAAGGTCACATTCTAAGGTATTCGGGACTATATTCTACCAAATGAATTTTGCAGGGGACACAATTCAACCCATAACAGAGGCAGAAAAGATCTCTTCTTCTAGTCTCCATCTTGTCCCTGTCAGTGCCAATTGGTTCCAAAAATAGTAGTTACTTCCGATTTCTAGGTAGGTGTTTTTTTTCTCCTCATACTCGTAGAAATAGCCTCATTGCACTCCTTTAAGTCACCAGTATCAGCTGACCACAGCCACTCCCTCATAGTTAGTCTCAGCCCTATGGGGACCCTCCTCCAAACATCTAGATGCTTTCTTGCCCCCCCCCCAGAATAACTGAGGAATAATTGACAGATATAATTGCATATATTTAAAGTGTACAACATGATAATTTAATATACATATACACAATGGGATAATTATCAAGATGAAGATAATTAACACAGACATTAAATCACATAGTTAACTCTCGTGTATGGTGAAATCACTTATGATCTACTCTCAACTGCTTTCAAGTATATAGTACCATATTATCAATTAAAGTCATCATGCTGTACATTAGATCTCAGAACTTAAAACTGAAACTTTGTACCCTCTGACCTATATCTCCCTATTTCCCTCTCCCAATAGACTCTGGCAACCACCATTTTGTTCTCTGTTTCTATTAAATCAGCTTTGTTTTCTTTTTCCTCTTTTAGATTTTGCATATAAGTGATACCATACAGTCTGTCTTATTTTCTTTGGCTTATTTCACTTATCATAATGTCCTCTAGGTTCATCTATGTTATCACAATGGCAGGATTTTCCCTTTTTAAGGCTGGATAATATTCCATTGTATGTATATACCATATTTTAAAAATCCATTTATCTGTTGAAGAACATTTAGGGTGTTTCCATATCCCAGCTGTTGTGAATAATGCTACAATGAACTTGAGAGTGTGGACATCTCTTTGTGATACTGATTTCATTTCCTTCAGATATATAACCAGGAGAGGGATTGCTGGGTCATATGGCAGTTCTAATTTTAAGTTTTTGAGAAAATTCCATACTGTTTTCTATAGTGGCTACATGAATTTACATTCCCACCAACAGTGCATAGGTGTTCTTTTTTCTCTACATCCTTGTCAACATCTGTAATCTTTCATCTTTTTGATAATAGACATCCTAATAGGTGTGAGGTAATAATAGCTCATGTGGTTTTTATTTGCATTTCTCTGCCAAATGGGGACGCTGAACACCTTTCATGTACCTATCAGCCATTTGTATGTCTTCTTTGGAAAAACATTCATTCAGTCTTTTACCCATTTTTAATTGCATTGTTCACATTTCTACTATTGAGTTAAAGGTGTTGTAGTTTTATATTCAGAGCACCCTAAGGACGCCACCAAGAAACATAAATGAATTCAGTGAAGTGGCAGAATACAAAAATCAACATACAAAAATCACTCGCATTTTTAACACTAATGAACTCTCAGAAATTAAGAAAGAAATTCCATTTACAATATCATAAAAAATAATACAATACTAAAACATAAGTTTAACCAAGGAGGTAAACAACTGAAAGAAATTAAAAACACAAATAAAAAGAAAGACATCCTGTGATCTTGGATTGGAAGAATTATCTACTGTTAAAATGTCCATACTACCCAAAACGATCTATAAATTCAGTGTGATCCTATAAAAACTCCAATGGAATTCTTTTTACAGAAACAGAAAAAAACAATCCTAAAATTCATATGGATCCGCAAAAGACCATGAATAGTCAAAGCAGTCTTAAGAAAGAAGAATAAAACTGGAGGAATCACACTTTCTGATTTAAAAATATGTTACAAATCTATAGTAACAAAGAAGTGTGGTATTGGCATAAAAACAGGAATGACAGAACAGAGAGACCAGATATAAAACCACCCACATGCTGTTACTAATCTTTGACAAAGGCTCCAAGAATATACAATGAGGAGAAGAGTCTCTTCAATAAATAGTGCTGGGAAAACTTTATATACATATGCAGAAGAATGAAATTAGATTTTTATCTTCCACCACTAACAAAAATTAAAGATTCAAATGTCATACCTGAAACCATAATATCCTAGAAGAAAACAGGGAAAAAAGATCCTTGACATTGGCCTGGGCAATGATTGTTTTTTGGATAAGACACCAAAACCACTGGCAACAAAAGCTAACATAAATAGGCAGAACTACATCAAACTAAAAAGCTTCCTTTCTTGTTGTCTTTGTTAACGGATAATTTTTTTTGTAGTCATATGATTTGATTCTTTTTTCTTTATCATTTGTGTATCTATTACAGGTTTTTGCTTTGTGATTACCATGAGGCTTTCATAATGCATCTTACAATTAAAAGTGTGATTTAAGCTAATAACAACTTAAATTCATTACAAGAAA
Organism: Hipposideros armiger; assembly: GCF_001890085.2. Classification (NCBI taxonomy): domain Eukaryota; kingdom Metazoa; phylum Chordata; class Mammalia; order Chiroptera; family Hipposideridae; genus Hipposideros; species Hipposideros armiger. Next base: position 3,557,635 of record NW_017731431.1, read on the forward strand.
TGTTCTACACATGTAGTTGCCTCATTCCACATTTTATGTTTTTAATATCACAATTTATTTATTTTTATATTGTATATCCATTATTGTAGTTTTTGTTATTTCACCACTTTTGTTTCAACCTGTATGCTGGAGTTCAAAGTGATTTATACACTGCAAATGCAGTATTAGAGTATTTTGAATTTGACTATATATTTACCTTTTGAAGTGAATTTTATACTTTCATATACTTTTATGTTACTAATTAATGTCTTTTCATATTACTAATTAATTTTACTAAGAACTCCCATTGGCACTTCTTTTTAGGAAGGAATTGTGGAGATAAATTCCCCTGGCTTTGTTTGTCTAGGAAAGTCTTTATTTCTCCATTTCTGAAGGATGAGTTTGCTAAGTAAAGTATACTTGGTTGGAATTTTTTTTTCTTTGAATTGAATATAAAATCCCTCTCTCCTGGCCTTTAATGTTTCTGCTGAGAAATCTGCTGATAGCTTTATTGGGTTCCATTGTATGTGATTAATCTTTTTTTTCTCTTTCTGCTTTCATAATTCTATCTTTGTCTTTGATTTTTGAGAGTTTTATTATAATGTATCTCAGTGAAAATTCTTTAGATTGAATGTTTTGGGGGATCTTTGAGCTTTGTGTACCTGGATGCCCATATCTCTCCCCAGATTTGAGAAGTAACAGGTACCTTAGGACCTCTACCTCCAGCTCCATCCCTTATTGCATTCTCATCTCTCCCTGCCCCATTGCATAGATTGTTTTAGAGCCTCTTCCTAATTTTTCATGATCTTCCTCAGATTTTTTACAGACCTGACTCTTTCTGTTCAACTTTCCTAATTTTGCATGATAGAAAATCTAGGAACTAGGCTAGCAGAAACTCATCTTCAGAATAAAGGATAAAAAGATAATAGCTTGAGTAATGGTCAAGCTACTCTTGATCTTTACTTGATATCCTACTCACTCACTTACCTCCCGCCCGAGCTTAGGGAGTATAGCAACCGCGTAAAAGACAGGTGTTTAAGAGGAGCAATATAGCTCATATAGAGGACAGAATGTAATTCCATCCTTGATTTTTACCTGTCATATCTGTATTTTTACTAGTTTAGCTAGCCAGCCACATCATTATTTTAAGAGCATTTAAAAAGTACACATGCTCAACAAAATCTTGAAATCATATACTTATTCTACAGGTACATTCTTCAATTTTCCCTTTCAAATAAGAGATGATATTGAATTTGTATGGTCTACATGTATATGCAAAATCTATATGCCAGTTATATAATTCCATATAGCAATTATAATTATGTGAATGAAAGCAATAAATATGTATAAAAATAAATAAGTGCATACAGGAAAAATACAGCAGTAGAAACTACTTTAAAATCAAATTCTAGAGAATATTTTGAGGAAAAACTAGAGATTGGATTAAAATTACAGTTGATAGTGAAAATTGATAGCCTTGAAATAAAGTAGAAAAAGATAAATATTTATAAGGTAACTACAAATAATTTTATTTAAAAGACATCGTTAGGAAGCTATTAAAACATTATGATAGTCTCAGAAGGAGACTAGGTGAATAGATATTTCCTCTGAAGTAAACTTTCCTCCATAAAATGTCTCTGATACCACAAATATGAATTACTGTGGGTAACTTTGAAGACCTAATAGCTTCAGTGTTTTTCATTTTCTTCTATATTAAATATTATCCATAAGAAATAATCTGGTTTGTTCAACAGAACTAACTACTTCACTAGTTTACCCAATTTCTCATTAAACCTGCAATAGGGTCGAGTGAATAAAATGTTCTCTTTTTCTGGCTATGCACTGGACTATTACTGTGGAATAGTCTGAATATTTAACTTAAAATATTCAAATGTGAAGATATCATTTAATAAAATCTGAACTCATATGTTAAAGGAAGTACAAATAGAATAAGTAAAATGTGGATCAATTTTGTAGTTCATGATAATAAATAGTGGACTTTCAATACAATTTTGCTAAATGAATAAGTGAATTGAAAAACTAAATACTGAAAATATTCACTTCAAAACAGATATGGTTTAGTTATTTCCATCCATTATATTTTCTCAAGGTAAATATTTTTATTGAATTTTCCAACTGTAAATAATAATTTACTTCACTTTTCATTATTTTGGTAAATGATGGTGAGTTTTCTGTCCCATCCCAATTCCCAATTTTTAAAAGGAGAATAAAATGCATAGGATATATATTATTTAACAATGTATCTTTATTTATTTGGAAATAAGCAAAAAGTGCTTTATTTCCCTCAGAGGTTTCTATTAACGCCATCTGTGCTTGAAGGACAATCCCAAATTGTAGAGCAATGATTAGCAACCACACTCCTGAGGAGCCAGATACATTTATGAAGACTCCCAGAATGCATATGGAAATAAGGTTAAATCTACTGGCTGAAGTTGTTTGTTTAATAGACACATCCATGCAAAAAAAATACTGAAGTGTCTTATGGTGATTCAAGCAATCAGGTATATAGTTGAATATATTCATGCGGGGTCTGACAATTAAGTTTGCGACCTGGTTGCAATGATGTTGTGTGAACCTTTTTTGGGATCAAAGGGATTATAAATTTGCACCAATTGGACAAACAGTTAACCAAGTTTACTATTTGTAAGTGCTAATAAGGCTGTGTAAAAAAAGTTAGACGACCTAAACTTTTTGTCAACAATTCATGGCTCTTGCATCACGACAATGCACCAGCTCACACGGCACTATCTGTGAGCGAGTTTTTAGCCAGTAAACAAATAACTGTATTGGAACACCCTCCCTACTCACCTGATCTGACCCCCAATGAATTCTTTCTTTACCAGAAGATAAAGAAATATTGAAAGTAAGACATTTTGATGACATTCAGGACATCAAGGGTAATATGACGACAGCTCCGATGGCCATTCCAGAGAGTCCCAAAATTGCTTTGAAGGGTGGACTAGGCATTGTCATTGGTGCATAGCTTCCCAAGGGGAGTACTTCGAAAGTGACCATAATAATATTCAGCAAGGAGGTATGTAGCACTTTTTCTAGGATGAGTTCGCGAACTTAATTGTCTGACCTTCATGTGTGTGTGTGTGTGTGTGTGTGTGTGTGTGTGTGTGTGTGACTTAGAATACCACCTGGCATATAGTAAACATAAAAAAACATTTGCTAATATTATTTTCCATTAATATTGAAAATATCTTAAGAATATTGGAAAGGAAATGCTAAGTACTAAACATATGGATAATATCTGAACATTTTAAGATATTTTATAAAAACTTTCATTTTAAGAACATAAAGAAATTTAGTTTTATCTTATGTATTTATAAAACTATAAGTTCATGAAGAAAAAACAAACATGCAACTTAAGTCATTTCTTGGATTATAATCCAAGAATTGGAGTGAATATATTATAAATATATTTATATTTATAATATATTCACTTCTGTTTTGGTCATTTCCTACATGGATCATTGATATTCTAATTCAGGAACATCAAAAAGTGGAGTTTTTAGTAGATTTTTCATTGAGAAATTTAAGAAAATGTAATTTGATGATAATGAATTTCTTAATACAGCTACCCAATCTAAGTGGTCAGAAGCCTCAATATTTTTTTTTTGAAGTGCTATGAATTGCTAAAGTAAATAGACCTTATTTAGGACAGAAGGCTGACATTTTGGAGGAACGATATTTGTGTCATAAAATCCAAATCACCTTAATTTCCAATACTTTTTCAGTCAGAGTTCAGTTCTTGATTGGGATGTTTTTCTGCTATAGAAAGATTTCCAGGTAAAGTTGACATATCTTAAAACAATTCTTTAATACATTTTATTATTTGGATACTTTAAAGTGAATAGCAATACAAAAGACAATACAAGAGTATCCCAGTCAAACTTAACCAAAGGGTAATTTTAAAATGCATAAGATCTTTCTTCTTTCTGTTTAAGGAATAATAATTTACAGGTAAAGTTGAAGCCCCAAATATTTTTCCCTCAAATTCTATTTCACTCCCTTCCTCTCTAAAATGAACCACTGCTATGAATTTGATCTGTGCCCAGTCCACAGTTTTACACTTTTACTACCCATAAGTATACGTGTATAAACCTCTCAATAACTACCATATGAACTGCAAGTTCTGATATGCAGGCATTTTATCATTAGATTTTAAATATTACGTCATGCCCATTGTATTTTTTTTAACCAATGATATAGTTTTAACCATAGGATAATTTTTTTGGTGTTTTTATGTTTCTTTTATTTATGATTTATTTTACAATTATATTTCAGTAAGAAAACTTGGCCTGTATGTAATTATTTCCTTGAAATTTTGTTGGGGACTACTTTTTTACCTACTAGATGGTCACTGCCTTTTGTAACTGTTTTACGTGAACTTTAAAAAGAAATGTATATTCACTGTTTGTTGGAGCTATGTTAAATCCAACTTAAGTACTTTTGTAAATTATCCTTAGACAACTTGGTCATATTCTACTCTTAAGCTCATTTTTGTAGATCTTTGTGCCTCTAAATTGAATTATTTTATTCCTACAGATGATTAGCAGCAATCATTTTTACATACCAATTATTCTGTAAGTATCTTGAGTCCAGGTTCTGTTATGTTTGAAGTTCCCAAAATGCCTCGCTTGAGAGTTTCACCTGAAGCATATGCAACAATACTCCATTGCAAATTTAGCTGAACATACCCTACAGTTGAGGCATCTAATTTAGGATTATAGTATCTAAGGAGGTGGGTTACCGTGCTGCCTAGTCTTCCCTATCGTGCCCATGTGTGAGGAGTATACTGTGCATACAGCATTCTGGCTGACCCGCGTATATCAATGCCACTGATTTCATCAATGAGAACCCATCTTTAACACCCACAATGCTGATAATTAGCAAGACATTCACCAAAGAAAACTCGTTTCTAATACTCATGATAGTTCATAAAATCTCTGGTATTGATGGGAGTCAAAGATAGCTGAAGTACTTTTAGCAGCCACTCCTAGAGTGTGGGGTTTTAGATGAAATGCTCTACAACCACCAATGGAGTGTGAATTTCTGACAAAACAACTGATCTGAGCCCCTACAATATATATCATGATGAATACACCCAGTTATACTGAACTTTGAATGTTGAAGTAATTTAAGATAAATCACAGCCATCAAAACAGTCTTATAGTTTAAATCGTCTATACCCTTTTGACTTGAAATCTGACAGATCTATCCTTTTTTGACAGAAGGATATTTAACCTATTATGCTTGTGGATTTGTCCAGTTCCCCTTATAATTTTATCAGTATTTGTGTTACATATTTCAAGGTTATTTGATTAGCTATATACAGATTCAATTTTTTATATCTTCTTCATGGATTGTTACTTTTAGTGGTTTGTAATGTTTCTTCTTAATTTAATAATGGTTTTGCCTTAAAAACCTGCAGTATCCCATATTAATTTTGCTACAATGTCATTGTTTGGGACAGTGTTTCTCTCTCTCTCTCTCTCTCTCTCTCTCTCTCTCTCGCTATATATATATATATATATATATATATAAAATTATATATATAACTATATATGTATAATTATATATATAACTATACATAGTTATATAACTATATATATAATTAAGCTATGAATATCATTTTAATTCTATGTTTCATATTTAAATGTAAATATAACCATCTTTCACTCTGTCATTTTAGTCAGGTCATTTACATGTATCTCAATTAGTGATACATAAAAGATTACTTCCAGTGCCATATTTTTGTTTTCTTGTTTATACTGAGTTTTCATTGCTTCTTTCTTCCTACCTCTTTCCCCTTTCTGTTTCTATCTGTGAACTGATGATGTTTTTCTTATCCTTCTCTCTTTTGTTTTTTTCTGCTAATATGAATGTTAGTACCATTCTTTTAATGCTCTCTAAAATTTTTAGCAATAATAATTATATATTTTCACTAACAATTACAGTTTTTGTAACTTTTTAATGCTATTATCTACACACCTCAACCATTAATATAGATTAGAATTTCTCAATCTCATCACTATTGACATTAGGGGTGGGATAATTCTTTGTTGTAGGAAGCTGTCTGTGCATTGTAGGATGCATGTCTGGCCGCTGCCCACTACATACCAAAACCCTTTTCCCAATAGTGACAAATAAAAGTGTCTCCAGATATTGCCAAATGTCACCTGGAGGACAGAACCACCTCCAGTTGAAACCACAGATTTAGAGGACAAATAAGATCAGTAAAGATTCTACTTTGCTATTGTTTAATGATGAGCAAAAAGGTAAAATTTGCAAGCTGATATATACCTAACCATCTTGTACAATTAGCCTCTTAATTAACTGCTGGAGGAATTAAAAGCTAACCATATGTCTAAGTTTTTAGAATTACAGTTCTTGCAAAGTTGTTTGATCACCATTTATTTTCCTATCTTCATGAAACATCATTTAAGAGCCAAATAAAAGCAAAAAGAGGTTTCTACCTTTAATTTTATTTCCCCCAAAGTATCTGTGTGTCTACAAAGATTAGACAGCCACTGGGACCAAGCCAGGATTCCCATAGTGAGACAATTGACTTGGCATCACATTGACAATATATAAACAACAGTTTGTCAACAGGCTTCACATTAGTGACAGAACATTTTTTGGCAAAATAGAGGCATCCTTCTGGGCACCATGGCAAAAACAGCTACTCACTTTCATTTAGTACTCCTCGGTATGGAGTACCAAATTAATTAAAAGATTATAATTCTGACATTTGTTTAGAAAATGTTTTTTTAAGGAAAAAATATAGCCTAAGCAGAATTTCTACTTTAAAAAAAATTGCCTCTAGCAGTTTATTCATAGCTGCTATAGACCTATAAACTCTGAGTAACTGTTAGAAATTTGTGTTTTTGTTGTGTTTTATTTTTATTTTATTTGATTATTTTCCTAAGTTAAAACTAACAGTATGGAATCATTATTTGATCAAATTTGGGGGACGTAAGTATTTTCCCATAACGATGATCACAAAACTGTACTTTATTCTGCTTTCGAAGTTAGCTTATAGAAAATGAAACTGAGAAATAAAGTGAAAGCAAAACTACTCATTTAACATAATTTATCTGAAATAAATGTAAATAATGTGTTATAGCCTTCAAAGAATAAAGTGAATCATGGGAACCTGAAAATAAATGCTCAAAGTAAAACTACTTCTCCTAAGTGTGTAAAGAATCCAAGAAATTTAAACTTGAATAAATAACCACTAGTTCAGCACCAAAATCACTTAATAAAAGTGAAAGTAGTTTATCCAGTTGGGCATATAAACCCTGAGCATGTATCTATGACTAGAAAGTACTCAAGATAGGCAGGGAATAGACTCTGCTTAACCCTCTGTGCCCAGCTAAGTTCAACATTGTTTAGAGAATTTTGAAAATATTCACTACAGGTACGTAGGTACTTGTGCTCCTTTAACCCAGTGGTAAAACGTATTGGAAATTGATAGGGTCATTTAGGAAGATCATGAACATAAATGTTACTAAAGCTGGAACTGCTAGACCTAAAACTCAGCAAAAACTATTAAAAAAGCTATTTTACCATGTGGGCTCAGATTTCCTATGTGTTATTTGGACCACAACAACATCTAAAATGATTTTTTAAATTCTAATAGATGAGCCGTTTTCCTGAAGTCGTTTTCCACATAAAAGACACCTCTCCCCTGTGAACGTACATTCTAAGTCCCTTAGGGTGATATTCAGTTATATTATACAATCCTTTTTCAATCGTTCTGTGCACCTAATCTATACCAGCACTGTGCTACCTATAAAGGTAAGACTCTCGCCTCCCAGGAACACATGGTGTGTAAAAGAATATTAGCACATTGACTGACAGGTACAAGCACAGTAGTTTCTGGGAAATGACTAACTACCCCAAACTTATGTTTGTGATTAGCCTGACGAAGAGTGGAGGGGGGCAGTGAAGGTCAGGTTGTTGTATGAGAAAGGCCAGAAGTGGAACAAAATGCTCTGTGTAGGTACTTGCAAGCAGAGAATAAAAAGAGATGAGGAATGAAAAGAGGTAAGACCTGTGCATGATGATAAAGAGCTTGGACTTTATTTCAAAGTCTTTTGGATGCTCTAAAGAGTTTTGAAGAAAGGAATGATGTGAGTAGTGTTACACGTTTGAAAGTTCATGGTTATGGTGATATGGATGGAGCTATGTGGATGGGAGGGCATCCTAGGACAGAGAGCACTTAGAAGGCTCTCTCTTGAAGAAGATGTACAGAAAGGCAAAAAATTGAGAAATATTGGGTCTTTGGGAAAGTCATGATGCATGTTCACAACAGATGGCACCAATTCATTTTTGGAAGTACTAGAGTCATTCCCATCTATGTTATTGCTATGTCATTTGACAGCTGACAGTTCTAGCTTCATTCTTAAAAAAATGAGCAATTTGGTTGAGTTTTGGAGATTTTACAACAAGTTGAAGATGGAAGACCAAATTGTGCATTTTTGCCACATTTTACTCTTTTACTTCCATAAAGGGAAGAATGCATGTCAAGCTTGTGAAAAGTTGCATAAAGTTTATGGTGACAATGCGCTACAAGAACATCAGTGCCAATGATGGTTCACAAAATTCTATGCTGGTGATTTTGATCTCAATGACGCTCCTTGGTCAGGGAGGCCCACCGAGGTTGATGACGACAAAATAAAGGCATTGATCGAGTCACACCCACCGTACACGACACGATAGATTGCAGAAACATTGAACATCCATCATGCAAGCCTTCACCACCACTTGAAGAAGCTGGAATACATAAGCAAGCTTGATATTTGGGTTTCGCATGAACTCAAAGAAGTTCATTTGATGGCACATATAAACAGTTGCAATATGCTCATTAAACATGAGGAAAATGATCCTTTTTTGAAGTGACTGATGATGATAAGTGGATTGTTTACAACAATGTGGTGCGCAAATGGTCTTGGTGCCGATGTGATGATTCACCTCAAACGACATCGAAAGCAGACATTCATCAGAGGACAGTTATGCTCTCAGTGTGGTGGGATTTTAAAGGTGTCATGTTTTTCGAGCTCCTACCAAGGAACCAAACAATCAGTTTGAATGTGTACTGTCGGCAATTGGACAGTTTGAACAAATCTGTCATCCAGAAACGTCCAGAGCTTGTCAATTGTAAAGGAGTTGTGTTCGATCACAACAATGTGAGACCACACACAAGTTTGATCACCCATCAAAAATTATTGGAGCTTGGATGGGATGTGTTGCCACAACCACCATACTTGCCTCACCTTGCACCATCAGACTTCCACTTGTTTCGCTCTCTTCAAAACTCCTTGCATGGTATAATGTTCAATTCAGATGAGGCTGTAAATCAGCACCTTGTTCAGTTTTTCGCAAATAAAGACAGGTCCTTCTATGAGCGAGGAATTATGAAGCTCACTGAAAGATGGAAAACGGTTATCAAACAAAACGAGCCATGTATCATTGATTGATCTTTGTTCTTTATAATAAATAAATGACCTTTGAAAACCGTAGGCAAAATACATCATGAATTTTCTGAAGACCCAATACTTAGAAGGAAAAATAAGCCAAAAGGTGATTAATTGAACATGGAAAGTTGAGGAAAAAATATTTCTAAAATTGGCAACCATATAGAGCATATACAGTACTGTAATTTGAGATAGCGTATGTAAGAAAAGAAAATATTGTAATCAGTTCCACTTTAGATATTTGATATTTAACAAATATTTATTGAGCATCTATTCTGTGCCAGGCACATTCAGTGGCTAGTGATACCATAGTGAACAAAATAGACAAAACTATCTGCATTCATGAAGCTTAAATTTATTGTGAAATGCAGATAAACAAGGTAAATATGTAAAGTATTTGGAATGTCAAACAGTGATAAATAAGATAAAAGAGGAAAGGATATGAATTACAGAGCTTAAAATTTGATAATATGAGCAAGGAGAAACTTCACTGAAAAAATGACTTTTGAGTAATGGCTTGGGTTGAAGCAATCGTCATCAATATTTATGAAAAGGAAGAAAATTACATGAAATAAATGTTTATTTGCAGTTAAAAATGAGAAATCAGTAAGAATAATAATTGCTTTTTAAACTGCAGTAGATATGAATGAACAATATCTATTTTTAAGTACATTTTTCTTTTTTTTCTTTTTTTATTCACTTATTCATTTAGCAAAATTGTACTGAAAGCCTACTATGTATACAACATGAGGCTCCATGGGATATTTTCCATATTATTGCTTTTATTTTAAATATTTGTATAATACAAAATAAACTTTATGTATTTACCAATATAATTGCCATTTCTGATGTTCTCTATTTCTTAGTATAACCCACGTTCCCACCTAGTATCATTTCCTTCTGCTGGAAGGAACTCCTGTTAAATTTTCTTTTTCGTTTTTTTTGTACCTTTGACCACTTTTACTCATTTCAGCCTCTACCTCTGTCAACAACCTAACATTTCTTGTAATGAGTATCTACTAGTGATACATTCTTTTAGCTTTTATAGTCTGAAAAAGTATTTTGCTATAGTTTTTGAAAGATTTTCATTGGGCATAAAATTCTAAGTTGACAATCTTTTCTCATCGGTACTTTAAAGACGTTGCTCAATTGTTCTCTCACTTACATTACTTCCAACCAAAATTCTATGCCATCCTTATTTGCATTCCTCTGCAAATAATCTTTATTTTTGTGGATACTCTTTTAAGATTTTTCTCTTCATCACCGTTTTGAGCTATTTGATTATGGTGTTCCTTGTTGCAATTATCATCATGTTACGCTTGATTTCGTTGAGTGCCTTAGATTTTTTTTAATCACATTGGGTATTATTTTCACTATTATCACTTCAAAAAAAACTTTGGTCCCCTTTTTTCTCCTTCAAAGAGGGTAATGCATTAGACATCTAGATATGTATTAGGCCTTTTGAAGGCATCTCACAGCTCGATGATTCACTTATTTAGAAAAAAAAATAATTTGAGCATAATTATAGATTTACAGGAAGTTGCAAGGTTAGTACAAAGAGATGCCATGTACCTTTCACTCAGTTTCTCCCAAATGTTATATTTTAAATAATCATAACACAGTATAAAATCAGGAACCTGGCATTGATAAATGTTTGTGAATCTTTCTGTATTTATTTATCATGAGCATATTTGTATAAGTACCGCCATGATCAAGGTAGAGAGCTGTTCAATTAGCACAAAGGTCTCCCTCATATTACCTCTTTATAGTGCCACTCAACCTCTCACCTAACCCGTGGCAATCACTGTTTTCCATCTCCAAAACGATGTCATTTAGAAAAGGTTATATAAATAAAATCATACAGTATATGACCATTTGAGATTAACTTTTTTTCACTCAGCATAATGCCTTTGAGATCCATCCAAGATATTGCATGTATTTATTGCAGAGTGATATTCATAAAATGTGCCACAATTTAACCATTCACCTATTAAAGAACATTGGTTGTTTACAGTTTTTGTCTATTACAACTACACTGCTATGAATAATCATGTACATGTTTTGTGTGGACATAAGTTTTACTTTCTCTGGGATAAATGCCCAGAAGTGTAAATAATTAGGTTGCATGGTAAATGTATAATTAGTTGTTTTAACTGATGAATTACATAACAGTGTGGCTATACTGTTTTACATCCCCACCAGCAATGTATGAGAGATCCAGTTTCTCTGCATTCTCACCAGCAATTGGTATTGTCATTTTTCCCACCAGTGGTCCCACTAAGTATATAATGATATATGACTGAGGTCTTAATTTCATTTCCTTAATGAGCATTTTTAAATGTGCTTGTTACCTGAATATTTCCTTCATGAAATATCTATTCATGCCTTTAGCCCTTTTTCTGAGTTCTTTATATACTCTAGATAAAAGTTCTTTGTTGGATACATAGGTTGCAAATATTTTCTCCCAGTCTGTAGACTGTCTTTAAACAGGGTCTTTTGCAAAGCAATAGCTTTTAATTTTGATGAATTCCAATACATCTATGTTTTCTTTTATAGATCTTGCTTTTGGTGTAATGTCTAAGAATTCTTCTAAGTTCCAGGTCCTGAAGATTTTTTTCTGTTTTCTTCTAAAAGTTTTAAAGTTTTACATTTACATTTAAATCTGTGATCTATTTTGACTTAGTTTTGAGTAAGATGTGAGGTTTAGGCATTTCATATTTTGCCTATGGATAACCAATTTCTCCAGGCCCATTTGTTGAAAAGATTATGCTTCGTCAGTTGAATTGCTTTTGAAACCATGTCAAAAATCAGTGGCTGTACTTGTATGGAGAAATTCGGGGTCCTCTTCTGTTCCATTTTTCTATGTGTCTATCTCTCTGCCAATACAACGGTCTTGATTACTGTAGCTCTATAATAAATTTTGAAATCAGGTAGAGTGATTTTTCAATTATTCTTATTTTTCATAATCGTTTTGGCTCTTCTAATTTCTAAGCCTTTCCATATGAATTATAAAATTAGTTTAGTCTTGTCTATATCTGCAAAAATGTTGCTTGCATGTTGATAGGAATTACATCAAACCTGCATATTGTTTGGGGCATCTTTCAACTCATGAATATAGTATACCTCTCCATTTATTTAGATCTTCTTTTAATATTTTACCAGTGTTTTGTAGTTTTTAGCATACAAGACCTGCATAGGTTTTATCAGATTTATACTTACATAGTTCAGTTTTTTTTTTAATAATTGTAAATGGTACTGCATTTAAATTTTGCAATCCACATATTCATTGCTAGTATATAGAAATATAATTTATTTATTTATTTTGTTTAGTTTGTATCCTGCAACCTTGTTGAACTCAGTTATTAATTGCAGGAGAGGTGTGTGTGTGTTCCTTGGGATTTTTTTTTCTTTGTACAGACCATCATGTCATCTACAAATAGGAACAATATTATTTCTTCCTTTCTATATATAGGATTTTGTTTCTTTTCCTTGGCTTTACTGCACTAGCTAGAAATGAAGTACTATGCTGACTAATAATGATGAAAGTGGACATCGTGCCTTGTTCCTGCTCATGGTTGAGTGGAGGGGGCAGTCAGTCATTTACCATCAGTATTATGTTAACTAGAGGTTTTTTGTAGATATTCTTTTTTTAAAAATATTTTTATTAGGGAACCAGAGGAAGGGGAACAGACAAATTGCTGTTGTTTTGTTCTTCAGTCTAGTTGTGGAGGACGTTGCTTTACTGGCCCAAGCTGGCATCATCATTGCGCTCTTCCCAGGTGAGGCAGGTCAGTCGCCGGCTTCTGGAAGGCTGCTCACGGCAGCTGCTGGCTACACACGGTAGCTTATGGCAGCCCACTGCAGCAGGGGCTGCAGCCTACGCCGTAGCCAGAGACTCACAGCAACCCAGCTCCAGGTTGAGCTGTTGTTCAGCATCTAAGCTGTAGAGGGCAGTGTCACTGGCCCTCATATGTGGGATCTGAACTGGGCCCTCTGGCGTCCCAAGCCAGTTCTTAACCAACGCGCCACTTGGCTGGCCTTGTAGACATTCTTAATCAAGTTTAAGAAGCTCTCCTTTATTATTAATTTACTGAGAGGTTTTCTTTTATCATAAAGGGGGCAAAACTTTGTCAAATGCTTTTTCTGCATCCATTGATATGCTCATGTGTTTTGTTTTTTCTTCAGCCTGTTAATATGGTGGATTGCACTGATTGATTACTGAATATTGAACTAGCCTTCCATCCATCCCTGGAATAAATTCCACTTGGTCATAATGTTTTATATATTGTTCTATATACTGGTGATTTTTATTTGTTAACACTATGCTAAAAATGTTTGTATGTATATTTCATGAGGGTATTGGGTTGTAGTTTTATATTGTCTTTGAGTATGATATCAGAATGTCACTAGCTTCATAAAATGAGTTAGGAAGGACTATCTCCTTCCCTTGTAGATTTTGAAAGGGATTTTGTAGAATTAGTGTTAATTCTTTAAAATTTTAGTAGAATTTTCCAGCAAAACCATCTGGGACTGGAGATTTCTTGGGGGTAACTTTTAACTACAAAAATCTATGTTTTTAATAAATACAAGATATTCAAATTTTCTATTACATATTGGGTGAGCTTTGATAGCTTTTGAGTTTTAAAGAATAAGTTGTAACATTCATTTGTGTAGAGTTATTTGTAGTGTTCCCTTATTAGCCTATTGATGTGTATAAGATCTGTAGTAATATCTCATGTTTCTCATGTAGTAATAGCTCACTAATTTCTGATATTAGTAGTTGTAATCTCTCTTTTTATCATTATTTATCAGTCTTGTTGAAGTTTATCAATATTATTGGTGTTTTCAAAGAGCAAACATTGTTTCTTTGATTTTTTTCTATTGTTTTTGTTTTCAATTTCATTGATTTGTTTTTATATTTTTATTAATTCCCTCCATTTGCTTGCTTTAGGCTTATTTTGCTTCTGTTTTTCTAGGTTCTTCAGGTGGAAACTTAGGTTATTGGTTTGAAACTTTCCCTCTTTTTTAAATGTATGCCTGTAGTGCTATAAATTTCCCTCTCAGCATTGGTTTAGCTACATCGCACAATTTTTTTATATGTTTGTACTTTCATTTTCTGTTCAGTTTAATGTATTTTTAAATTTTCCCTAGAGACTGTCTGTTTGATCCATGGATTATTAAAAGTATGTTGTTCAGTGTCCAAATGTTTGAAAAATTTCCCATGTCTTCCTATTATTAACATCTAGTTTGTTACTATCATAGTAAGATAACACACTCTGTATGATTTCAATTCTTTTAAAATATTTGAAGGTTGCTTTATGACACAGCATATGGTATTTTGCTATATACTGGGGATGCCAAAAAATGTATACACATGATTTATATTCATCTTTTGTTATCAGTATATACTATTACAATTTTAATAGTTTTTACCTGTCTTAAAATGTGCATACATTTTTTTTGGCACCCTCTGCATTTCATGAGTGCTTGAAAACAGTATGCATTTTACGTTAGTAGGTGTGTTTTATAAATATTGATTTGATCCTACTATGATCCTTTTATCATTATGTAATGTGACTCTCTGTCCTCAAAAAATTTCTGTGCTCTGAAGTCTATATTAGTATAGCCACTATTTTTTAATTAATGTTTTCATTTTATATTTTTTCCCATCCTTTTACTTTCAACTTACCTAAATCATTATATTTGAGGTGAGTTTTTTATATACAGCATATAGTTGGGTGATGTTTTTTGTTTGTTTTATTGTGTCCCACTGTGCCAATCTCTTGTCTTTTTATTGGTGCTAATTTAATGTAATTACTGATAGGGTATGGCTTAAATCTACCATTATATTTGTTTTCTTATTTGTTCTCCATTTTTCTCTCTGTTTTTCTTTTGCTTATTGTGAGTGACATGAATTTTTTAGAACTGAATTTTGATATATCTGTGTCATTTTTGAGTGTATTCCTTTGTATAATTATTGGGTTGTCGGAAAAGTCATGACATATTTTGTCTATGTTTTTCAAAGGTCATTTATTTATATAAAAAACAAAGATCAATCAATGACATATTGCCTGTTTTGATAATCTTTTGCCATCTTTCAGTGAGCTTCATAATTCCTCATTCATAGAAGGACCTGTCTTTATTTGCGAAAAACTGAACAAGGTGCTGATTTACAGCCTCATCTGAATTGAATGTTATACCAGGCAAGGAGTTTTGTCGAAAGCAAACAAGTGGAAGTCTGATGGTGCAGGGTCAAGTGAGTATGGTGGGTGTGGCAACAAATCCCATCCAATTTCCAATATTTTTTGACGGGCAAACTTGTGTGTGGTTTCGCAGTGTCGTGATGGAACACAACTCCTTTACAATTAACAAGCTCTGGACATTTCTGGATGATGGATTCATTCAAACTGTCCAATTGCCGACAGTACACATTCGAACTAATTGTTTGGTTCCTTGGTAGGAGCTCGAAAAACATGACACCTTTAAAATCCCACACACTGAGACCATAACCTTCCTCTGATGAATGGATGTCTCTGCTCTCGATGTCGTTTGAGGCAAATCATCACATGGGGACCAAGATCATTTGCGCACCATATTGTTGTAAACTATCCACTTTTCATCACCAGTTATTCACTGCAAAAAAGGATTATTTTTCTCACATTTAATGAGCATATTGCAGATGTTTATACACGCCATCAAATGAACTTCTTTGAGTTCATGCAGAACCCAAATATCGAGCTTGCTTACATATCCCAGCTTCTTCAGGTGGTCCTGAATGCTTGAATGATGGATGTTCAATGTTTCTGCAATTTCTCGTGTCATGTAACATGAGTTTGACTCAATCAATCAATGCCTTTATTTTGTCGTCATCAACCTCGGTAGGCCTCCCTGACT
This sequence comes from Hipposideros armiger, assembly GCF_001890085.2. Classification (NCBI taxonomy): domain Eukaryota; kingdom Metazoa; phylum Chordata; class Mammalia; order Chiroptera; family Hipposideridae; genus Hipposideros; species Hipposideros armiger. Next base: position 3,574,017 of record NW_017731431.1, read on the forward strand.
GAGGAGCATCGTTGAGATAAAAATCACCAGCATGGAATTTTGTGAACCATTGTTGGCACTGATGTTCTTGTAGAGCATTGTCACCATAAACTTTATGCAACTTTTCACAAGCTTGACTCGCATTCTTCCCTTTATGGAAGTAAAACAGTTAAATATGGCAAAAATGCACAGTTTGGTCTTTCATCTTCAACTTGTTGTACAATCTCCAAAACTCAGCCAAATCGCTCAATTTTTTTTAGAATGAAGCTAGAACTGTCAGCTGTCAAATGACATAGCAATAACATAGATAGGAGTGACTCTAGTACTTCCAAAAATGAACTAGTGCCATCTGTTGCAAACATGCATCATGATTTTCCAACAACCCAATAGTATTTTTGCTTTGAGAGATAATTTACTATAAAAATTTTGCTCTGTATATTTTTTAGTAGTTACCCTAGTATTATAATATATATTTATGATTTCTCACAATCTATTGTGTTACCATTTTATCAGTTTGAGTGAGGTTAGAAATCTTGTGCCTCTTGGTATCTTTTCCTTCTCCTTTTATAATTGTCTTAATATTTCCTTTACTTATATTTAGAACCATATCACAGTTATAATTTTTCTGCAACAGCCAAATTTAATTAAAAAGAACTAAAAAAAAGAAGTCTATCATATTTACCCATATTTTTACCCTTTTTTCCAGATGCTCCAAGATTCCTTCTTTTATCATTTTCTTTCTGCCTAGAGCACTATGTTTAATTATCCTTTTGGTATGTCTGCTGGTAACAAATGCCCTCTTTTCCTCATCTGAGGATGTTTAGTTTCCCTCCTGTATCTAGAAGTATATTTTCATTGAGTATAGTGTCTGGATTGACACTTTTTTCTTTCAGCACTTGAAAATTGTTGTGCATAATTTCCCTGATGTCAATAGTTTCTGATGATAATTCCATTGTCATTTATCTTGTTTTAGGTAAAGTGTTATTTTTCTCGGACTATTTTTAACATTGTTTGTTCTTTAGTTTTGGAAGTTTGATTATGACACTCATCTGTCCTGGTGTAACTTTCTTTCCACATATCTTTTTTTTTTTTTTTTAAGATTTTTATTGGTGAATTGGGGGGATGGGAACAGTGCTGGGGAATTGGGGGAAAGGGGACAGACAAGTTGCTGTCGTTTTGTTCTTCAGTCTAGTTGTGGAGGATGTTGCTTCACTGGCCCAAGTTGGCACCATCATTGCGCTCTTCCCAGGTGAGGTAGATCAGTCGCCGGCTTCTGGACGGCCGCTCACTGCGGCTGCTGGCCACTCACGCTGGCTGCTGGCTACACACGCCGGCTGCTGGCTACACACGGTAGCCCATGGTAACCCACTGCCACAGGGACTGCAGCCCACGCCGTCGCCGGCGACTCACAGCAGCCCAGCTCCAGGTTGAGCTGTTGTTCAGCATCTTAGCTGTAGAGGGCAGTGTCACTGGCCCTCATATGTGGGATCCGAACCGGGGCCCTCTGGCATCCCAAGCGAGTTCTTAACCATCGCGCCACTCGGCCGGCCCTCTTTCCACATATCTTGATTGGGATTCACTCAACTTCTTGAATTGAAGATTTATGACTTTTCAAATTTTTAAAATTATTCAGCTATTATTTTTTTTACTATTTTTTCAGTCCTATCATTTTTCTCTTCTGTGGAACTCATTTTAAATTTTAGATATGTCTATGAGGATTTCATCTCACAATTTTCTGAGACTTTTTTTTTCTAATTTCTCTTTGTTGTTCAGTTTGGATAATTTCTATGGTTGTATGTCTAGTTCACTGTGCTCTCCACTCTGCTGCTGAGTCTATCCTTTAAGTTTTTATATCTCAGTTCCAAAATTTCCATTTGTTTTTTCTTTTATACCTTCCTTTTCTTTGCTGAGACTTTTTAATTTTTTCTATTGTTTCAAGCATGTTTGTAATTACCTATTGAAGTATTTTTTTTAATGGCTGCTTAAAATTTTTGTCAGATAATTCCAACATCTGTGTCAATTTGGTGTTGGCTTCTGTTGGTTGTCTTCAATTTGACTTGTTCCTTGGTCTTCACATGATAAGTGATTTTCAATTAAAATGAAGATCTTTTATATATTATATTATTAAACATTGAATGGTATTTAAATCTTGTTTTTAGTTATCTGTCTGATACTGCTCCAGTGAGGGAAGGGGTAAGTGTGTATCCCGGTTCCCCACTGGGTTTCCACTGTTAGACACTTGCTGAGAGGTGCTAGGTTGCCTCATTATTGCCCCCACATAGCTTCCACTAATACTATGTGGTGGTGACTTTGTGGCTGCTGGGTTTTGGTAAAAGTCCCCACTCCCCAAGAGACTTCCTTGGACACCATCCTACTGAGCAGGGGAGGGAGTGTCTTGTTACTACTGGGTGGAGGTGGAAGTACAAGCTTCCCTTGTGGTCTCCACTAACAATACAGAAGGAAAGTGCTGCTTACTGCTAGGTGGAGGATGAAAGTCTTCACTCTCCACTCAGCCTTGCTTGACACCATGTGGAGAGGAAAAGTGTTGGGAACCCATTACAGCCTGGTAACAGTGTAAGTCTTGGCTCTCAATTTGACCATGGCTGCCAGGAGTACAGCCATTGTTTTCTTTGATGTTTGCCTGGAATATACAAATTATTATCTAAGTTTTCTGTCTTAGTAGGCTGCCCCTTTCCCGATATTTTGACTTAAGAGATCAGCTTTCTCTTGGGGCTTTTCTTCTTCCTCCATCTCCTTCTCTTCCTCCTTCACCTTCTCCTTCTTTTTTTCTTCATCAGTTAGCATTTCCAGGTTATCAACTTCTCCAGTACTTTGTCTGGAATAAATGCAGCAAAAAGGAAAGGCAGAGATCTCACTACAAAATTATTCCTTGGGTTACAATTTCTCTGGATTTGTGTGTTTTCTTTTCATGGCAGCCAAACTATATGCCTTGTATCAGTGATTAATCTTGGATAGGAGTTTCTTGCCCTTTTCCAATGAAAGCAAATTTTTGCCTGGTGTTAATAAAGCATCTTGGATTCACACCAGTTTCTAACCTCTTTCCTGGGAGTAGAGATTCTTTGCTTCTGCCCCTTTTCCAGAAGTGATCAATCTTTGCCTGTGTCCTAGGAAGGAGTGTACTTATTACCCCTCCCTCAAAGATAGTGTGCTTTGCTTCCTCTCCCTTCCCAGAAGTAATGGAATTTTGCCTGATACCTGGTGACAAGTGCTTGTTGCACTTCTCCCAGCTTAAAGCTTTTACTGTGCGCTAGAGAGAGGCTGGGAAGATGTATGGCTTTGGCCCTGTGGCCTAGTTTCAGCTGACCACTTCCTGCATGCTTATGCCATTGGGGGGAACTCTTTCCAGTTTTCTGCCCTGCCTCCAGTCTTTCTTATGAACACACAATGGAAATCTTTAGAAAAGAGCATTTTAGTTAGTATGAAATCCCACTGTGTCTGTGGCTCCTAACTATTCTAAACTGGCTAGTTAGTTCTCAGTAAGCCTTAAGAAATCATTAGTATTTTAGCTGATTTCTTCTTATCAACTTGAAAAATGACCACCTGTTTCTCCTGTACTCTGCAAACAATGAAGCAGTTTATAAGTCCTGCTTCTTGGAATGTCTGGTCACTATTTGGAACTCAGTTTAATTGTTTAACTTGCAACCTCAGCTCTCTGATGGGCTAAGGAAAAGTTGCGATTTTGGAAATTATCTCCCTTTTTTTTCAATGCTAGGGTGGGAATGAAATTCTTTTGCCACTTTCTATATACTAATCATAAGTGAAACTGCAAAGGTCTTTGCATACTAGCTTTGTAAAGACAACTTGTAGATTTTAAGAACTGGATCCGATTACAAAAGAACTATCTACATCTTATTGTAATTACTGTATGCATATATGCAAATACAATAAATAATCCTAAAACACAAACATAATTTAACAAAGATGTTAATTACCAATATCTCCTACAAAGATTACTGGTTTAATAATAGTGTTCAGGATTGTGCTCTTTTATGGTTAGAATCCAGAGATTTTATTTTTCTGCTCAAGTTCTCTCATTTGCATCTATTGCTCATGTGGGACTGTAATATGCCCACAATTAGTTCCTTCTCATGGATACTATTTTATTTTTATTTTTATTTATTTATTTTTTTTTTTTAGTATCTCTGAGTGACAATTACTTGCCTTGAAACACTCTGTCTTTTAGATTTTTTTTTTTTAAGATTTTTATTGGGGAATTGGGGAGATGGGAACAGTGCTGGGGAATTGGGGGAAGGGGAACAGACTAGTTGCTGTCGTTTTGTTCTTCAATCTAGTTGTGGAGGATGTTGCTTCACTGGCCCAAGTTGGCACCATCATTGCGCTCTTCTCTGGTGAGGCAGATCAGTCGCCGGCTTCTGGATGGCCGCTCACTGCGGCTGCTGGCCACTCACGCTGGCTGCTGGCTACATACGGTAGCCCATGGCAACCCACTGCCACAGGGGCTGCAGCCTACGCCATCGCCGGCGACTCACAGCAGCCCAGCTCCAGGTTGAGCTGTTGTTCAGCATCTTAGCTGTAGAGGGCAGTGTCACTGGCCCTCATATGTGGGATCCGAACCGGGGCCCTCTGGCATCCCAAGCGAGTTCTTAACCATCGTGCCACTCGGCCGGCCCTCATGGATACTATTTTAAATGTTGAAAGTTCTCAGTCCCTTCTAACAATTCCTCATATTACTTAGTATTATTACTCAAATAATAGACAATAACTTCACTTCAATATCTAATTGTTACTGTATAAAATATGCTGAAAACCTAAAAGGCATTCTCTGTCAATGTTTTCTACAAAATAACCTCTGCTTAAGATCCTCTTGCTCTTTGTGGCAGTTATGATGAGAAAATTTAGGTCTCTATCCTTCAGATTTTAACTTTTTTAGGCTGAGACAATTTTATCCCCACGACTCAAAAGTCTGTTTCCCTATGGATGTTTACTGTGCTTTAATAATTCTACTTATCCCTTGGTTTATATAGTTTACTATGGTTTTCTTTTATAGATGTGTATGACTGTTGGCATGCACAATAAAAACAAACAAACAAACAAACAAACACCACTGCTTTTCTACTATGTGTCCTACAGACCTTTAGGCTATTAGCTTTAAAGGATCTCCAGACTGAGAAACAGAGACATAAAATCACTACTCTATACAATACAATTTAATGATTATGATTTTAAGGCATTGATATCCTATAGAACTTTTGGTGATGGTGGAAATATTTCATATCCATGCCATCCAGTGTCATAGCAAATAGTCATATGTGGATACTGAGCACTTCAAATGTGATTGACACTACTAAGGAAATGAATTTTCAAATTATACTTTATTTTAATTAATTTAAATTTAAATAGCTACACGTAGCTAGTGGCTACTATATTGAACAGCACAGTTATAAAGTAAATAAACACATTAGAGGAGATTATTACCCAGAGATTATTACTAAAATGAATTTTGAATAATGACTCTAATTTAACCAGATATACTTAGGGAAAGGATTTAAATATCAAGAGAAAGCATAGAAAGTTACAGAGGTGTGAGGGAGCATAGCAAGTTTGGAAAACTTTGAGATTTTCCAGTATGGATTCACTAATAGTATATTAGATGTGGAGGCACGTGGGAGATTGAAAGAAATGAGTGGATGAAGAGCTTTTCCTGTCATACAGACAAATTCAGATTTCATTCTGTTGGCATAGGGGGCCAATAAAGAATTTAAAAGAAAGCAGATGTAATCGATATGCATATTAAGAAAATTATCTTTTGAAATCAGATAGATCTAGTTAAAATTAAGTAAAGACCTAGAATAATTGTATTATATAATAAAGAAAATGAATAAGTAGATTAAAGGAATATCCATGCAATATTTATACATCCATGGAATACTTAAAAGAACCAATCAAATAACTGACCACACACACACACACACACACACACACACACACACACACACTAAATCCAAATCAAATGTAGACACATTAAAGGCTAAAGTATCTGGTTGTAAATATTCTGACTATAAATATATTTAAAAGCTTAGCAAAAAAGTTTTTTAAAAAGTGTTTCACAACACGCCATTTAAAAATGTACACTTATCATATTGAAAATACCTCATTTTGAGCCCTGAATACTTTTTTCTACCTAGTATTTTTAAACTCATGTACCTGGACCTTGTGGTCACAAATGTATGGCTTCATCCTGCGGCAGCTGTACTTGTAAATTGTTTAGGTAAGATTCATGCTACCTTAACAACAACCCAACAACAAAAAAACCAAAGCTAAGTACTGTTTACTGTCCATCTCAAAGTCTCCATTTAAATAAAAATAATATTTAATAAATGTTCATCATGCTCTGAAAAGAGTTCTTATCCTTATTGGAGTTTTAATTTGGGTTTAGATTTTAATACCTCTCAAATTCTTTTTTGTATTATCCTGATAACCTACACAGATGCTTAAATCATATTTACCATAATTAACCCACTTACTTTCCTTTGTTTGTGATTCTTTCTCATTAATGATTCTTCTGTACAGCTTATGGTTTCTACTAAATCTATTCATTGGCAGGGTGCATAGGATAATCAGAGTCTTTGAAAAATGGAGCAACTGTTTTACATTATGAAACAGCAAAAATAATTTGATTGATTTTCAGTAGTCAGGTTTTCAAAATACTTCAAAGTCATATTATATGCTTTTAATCAATTCAGTGAAAGGTTAATATTTTGAAATATAAAGGCTCCATATATTTCAACTATTATTTTGAATAATAGACACTCATTTCAAACAAAATGCATTTCAAATTGAAGCATTTGGTAAATACATTATGTGCTTTTTAAAGAAATATATTTAAAAATTAGAGTACAGAAACATTTTAAAAATAAAATACTAAACAAGCTGAGAAACACACATAAACATACAAATCAAATAATCAATTATTTTAAGTATATTAAGAATTAAAATGGGAATAGTCCATATTAGTTTTCCTGCATGCATTCAAGTCCACTAAACCGGCTCTCTTATGACATTATTTTAGAGCAGTATTACTTAGCAGGCGAGTGCATTTGATAATTAAAGACCTAAACGCAGTCACTATAAAATAATTTCATGATCTTGTCCCTGGAGAGAGCAAGTCGGTGTGCAGGTCTGGCTTATTTACTATATTCATTCATTCTCAAATACATTTGTTGTACACGCAAAGTGCCTGAAAAGAGACTAGCCACGAGACTGGTGTTTAGGTGAGTAGGAAGCAGGTAGGAATAAACAGGTGAGCAAAGCTTGCTTCATGCCCTCAACGCACCAAGTATTACTCACTGGTGATGAAACAAAGGGGTGGTAAGTGCTACAAATGTGGTAAATAAAGAATGCAGCCAAAATTGACTTGTTAAATGCATTTCTCACAATCCCGTCAGAGTATTTAACTTTTCGTAGCAGTGATTTTACACCTTTCTACTAAAGTTTTACTATTTCTTTGCTATGCATTACATTAAGAATTTTAGATGTTTCTAATTTCCCACCATAAATATCTTCTATTAAAACAATGCTAACATCTATCTTCATATAAGATACATCTACTAATAAATCTACAATTATTATTGGCTCCATTTGCCTGATATTCCATTTTAAATATCAAATAATGATTCCTTTACTTAAAAAAACAAAAACAAAACAAACAAACAAACAAAAAACTGAAGGGATAAGAATCAAGCAATAATGGATCTTAAGGAGAATTAAAGAGAGCGGTTTCAATTATGTAATCTGATATTAGGTATTCAAAATATTTTAAAAAGAAAGAGGTTAATTCTTCTGATGGACAACCATCTACTACAATGAAGACTATCTTTATAATCAGCAGAGAGTTAGTTCGCAAGATGGTAAATATTTATTGAGTACATATGTTAGCAGAGTACTCTAGTCTTAACTTATTTGTTGATTCATCCTTTTATGATATGTTCACAAGTAGTTTTACAATAACTAGAAAAATGAAAACCTGTTTTGAAACACTATAAAAAGCTATTTTAGAAAGAAGGATACATTTTACATGACATATAAATTGCTTTCTAAGAAGAATTTTGCAACATGTATAGATGATGACAGTCCTACTCTGAGAAGGTTGGTAAGTACTTTTAGCTAAGAACTTTTCAAGTGAGATTTTTCCAGTCATAATATGTTTCCCATACCGTAAATAGAATAAACACAGATTTTTCTGAGAGGTAATTTTACATTTTGCCACATATTTGTCACAACATTCCACCTTAAAATAATATTTCTGATTTCCTACTTTAACTGACCCATTAATAGTCTTCCTCCCAATTTCATGCCTCAGTGTGATCACTAACAAAACAGACTACATTTCTTAGCTGGGAGGTAATAACATTTCTGAATGAGCTAAAATCCTCTGGAATTGTACTCTACCTGATTTTCAAGGGTGTTTAATCCATTTGTATGCTCCAAATTTTCCATTTGAATTTGCATCAGGTCATGTAATATCAGTTGCTTCTGTGTCACCTGATGTAGCAATAACTTTATATAATGTGACACTGTGTAATGTGCAGTTTGAAAAGCCCCTTTTCTTCTACAAGAGTGGGATCTATCAAATACTGCATCTGTCCTATACCACTGGCCTCCTTAATGGGTGTAATTACTAAATAAAATATATCTAGCTAGCTTTGCATATCTCAGTATAATGACTACATACTGATCTTCTTAAATATCTGTACCATTTTATACTATGAGTGTATTTTCATTACATAAAATTAAATAGGAGGTAATGCATCAAAAAAGTAAGAAATAAATTACCAAATTTTCATTTTTTTCACCTCCCATCTATGGGAGTTGTCAGTTTTGAATGCAAGAAAGCAATATTACTATCATTTAATTTCATTTATATATACCTTTGAGCAGTTGAATACTGGGGAGTTGAATACCAAATTACTGCCTGGAATTTGGTAGGCAAAAGATAATGAATTCCATCTTTAAGTCCATACTTCTGTATTATTTTCTAGATTAGGGATTGGCAAAGAATAGCTCATGGACCAAATCTGGCCCCAGCCTGGTTTTGCAAATAAAAGTTTATTGGAACACAGCCACACCTTTTTCTTTTGTATATTGTCTATGGCTACTTTCAGGCTACAAGGCAGAACTCAGTAGTTGCCACAAAGGCTGTATGTCCCACAATACCCCCCCACCCCCAAATTTACTCTCTGGCCCTTCATAGAAAACTTTTGTCAAACTCTGTTCTAGATTATTTATGATTTGTGTCCTGTTCACTATATGTTATCAAAAAAGACACTATCAAAAGAATCATTTGCCAAAATTTTAAAAAGTAAATAAATATGTTAAAACACTAAAACAAGTTTCCACGTAAGCACTAGGAAACAGAGTTATATTGCATAGCTGTTTTGTTTCTTATTTACTACAATGTCCCATTGCTTCTTCAGGTAAACAAGCATTTGGAAAGAACAATCTACCCACTTCTAAGGAGAGTTAGTAAGGCACTTGGGCTAGAAGAAACTTGCACTGAGTAATGAGGCTTCTGTGCTTCTAGCCTAATAAAGGAAGTCTTAAAAAAAAAATCTTAAAGAGGACTGAGTTTTACTCTTAGAAAATAATCAAAGAGTATGTCTAACACACTGAACTATGTACTGTAGTTCCCAAAGATGACTCCCCCATTCAACAAACTGATAACCTACTCTCGGTTGGATCCTATAACACAGTCTAGAACTGATTTTATATTGCTATAGCAACATCTTTATGCTCTATGCTCTAACTGTATTGGGTGGGAAATTTCCAGCTTCTTTCTGTCAAAGAGCATTTCTGAAAAGAATTATAGACTGTGACATGATATTGGGCTAGGTGACAGATGGGGAAGTAGTAGAAGGCAGTGAATACGTTTAAGAACAGCCTACAGTGAGGATTATAGATACAACTCACCAATGGATGATGGTGAATAGATCCCATGGAAAGGACCTTTACCTGTGGAAGTCTAGTGTGTTCATAGGAAGTAAATACCACATCTAGAACTGCGTATGGTTTGATGTGGGAATGGACTTTTCCTTTGCCGTCTTCTGATGATGTCTCAATGCTATTATTTAACTTTCTGATAGAGGAAGAAGCATGCTATATAAGCATCAGTATTTGCTCTCCTGGGAGAAATGCTCAGCTATTAAAGTTCTCCAACCATGGCTAACTAGCACTCCATCACAAAAGCCACGTCTAGCTGACACTGCCATCTAGTAGAAGGGTGATTGTGACCAGTTTGATTATCTGCTGTCTCTTTTAAAAAAAATAAGTAAACTAGGCATCCATTTATAGATGAATACATAAAGAAGATATATGTGCATATATACAAAGAAATATTACTCAGCAGTAAAAAAGAATGAAATCCTGACATTTGTGATAACATGGATGGACCTAGAGGGTAATATGCTCAGTGAAATAAGTCAGAGAGAGAAAGACAAATATCACATAATTTCACTTATACATGGAATTTTAAAAAATAAAATAAACAAAACTAATGAACAAATAAAATAAAACAAAAACACACTCTTAGAAACAGAGAACAAACTGATGGTGGCTAGAGAGGTGGGGAGTGGAAAAATGGATGAAAAACACAAAAGGGAATATAATCAATAATAGTGTGATAACTTGGCACAGTGACAGATGGTTACTAGATCTAGTTTGGTGATCACATTGTAAGGTATGTAAATGTCCAATCATTATGTCGTACAACTGAAACTAATACAATATCATATGCCGATTATACTTTAATAGAAAAATATTACCTTTAAAAAAAAAACACCCCCTCACAAGAACTTTAGCCAAATCCTCACTTGTATCTGTCCCTAGCCATATCAGGTCGAGAGCAGCTGTCTTGTTTTCATCTTTCCTGACTCCAAACCATTTGTTGAAGATTTTGCCAACTTGCCTGATCCTGCCTGTCCACCCAGGAAATGCCACATGGTTCAGTGCTGCTTCAAGCTGTTTAGAATCTCCTGGAAACACACAACTTCCATGGCCTCAAGGCTCACCTTTGTATTTCTGCTAATCTAATTAGGATTCTTGAATTCTGTGTTTTGTATCCTCAAAGGACCTGGCTTCCCCAAGGACTCAGCTGTTGGTTAGTGCTTATCCTGTTTTTTGTTGTTGTTGTTGTTGTGTGTGTGTGTGTGTGTGTGTGTGTGTGTGTGTGTGCATGTGTCTGTGTTTCTTTGTTGCTGTTTTATTCTGCAATTACCAACCTACCAACCCCTAGGATTCTGGAAAGATATTTTACTAAACATGTTAGGGTGATGACATTGCATGGAAAAATCCCCTTTTTCCCAAATGATTTATCCTGAATGAGGCTACAAAGTAAACTGAAGTTTTTGACATTGTTTTGGAAATTGGAAATAAGATTGATGTCCCTCCCCCTTTCTTAACTTATATTGTACTTAAATTTCATATGTATTTTATCTTATATTGCTTTGTTCTTTTCCGTTTACTTTTTTTGTTTTGTTTGATCCCTATATTGGTACTTGTGAGTGCTTCCATCATAGCCATACCAAATGCCTTGGCATAAAATTCACTGGCCTTCACTTATGGTTACCTACTTGTATCTTTCCCCACTCCTCAGGTTTCTCTCCACTCCCTGAGGCTTTCCAGCTGCATTAAGATATAGTTATCTCCATTAGCAACTTCCATGATGCCAGAAACCAACAATCAGCTGGGATGCGCTGATGGAGGTGGGAAGAGGCGTAGTAAGCACTTGACTCACCTCTGTTACCAACCTAAGACACCCTTGGGGTTCTACCTCTGGCTCACTCTTTCCCATGAAACACTTTCAGCTTAAGTCTGATTACAGTATACATAATCCATTGTCAATAATACACTTTGTTAGGTGATTAACCGGTTGTTTCAATTGGAAAAGGGGCTGAAATGTTCACATACTTTCAAAAATTGTTACTGAGTGCATACACTTATCCAATCCATTCTGTGATTTTCCTTGTTGAGTTAACAAGGCCTGGGGAAAAATTCAGTCATTAAAGTTGACTTTGAGTCTGGGACCTTTCAGGGCACTACAGAGCCTTAACCTAGATTTGAAGTCAACAAGGGACAGTTTATGCATTAAATTCCCTTTGTGCTCGGCTATCTGTTCTATTGCTTTAATATGGCACGGGGCTAGGTATGCAACAAAAGTGTTACCTATGCTCATACAATCTTGAGACCAATCTTTTGTGTACTTTCACCGAATTTAAATGACACATTTAAAAAGAGTGTCTTTTGGGTATCCTACCAGGTGTATTCAAGGCACTATATTTAAAAAAAAAAAAAGAAAAAAATCTATTCAGGGGTGTTCTTCAAGTGTACTCTACTAACATAATATGAAGCTGAAGAAGCTCTCAGAAAACTCAGTTGTTTCTGCAGGAAGCATCCAGAATTTTAAAGCTCTAAATGTAACTTTCAGGACTAGTAGCTCTCGTGAGCAACCTAATCAGTCCTTTTTTACCTTAAATGCATAAGATAATTAGACCTTTGGAATCTGAGAGCCTTGGAGACTACACTCGTTTCTCTGCATGAATTTCCCAGAAACAAAGTTTCTCCATTTTTAAAAATGTTTGATCATGAAAGTCTATCAATCCCTTATAACCTTCTTAAAGCCTGTATAAATCATATTTCTACTTTTGATTAAAACAGCAAAAAGGCAGAATAAAGTGGAGTTGTACTACTATCTACATTCGGGGCTCCAGTAATTTCCTGGGATTCAGATATGGAGACAGGCAACAACTCCAAAGGAACAAGTTATCAGTGTCCTCCTTCTGGGAAGACAGTGAAGGGCTCTAGACTGTCTCTCATGCAGCAGGCACCACAACGCGGAGTCTGCAGAACACATCTGGTGATGGCTTTTCGATTTGTGGGCTTATACGCATTGTCAGCAGCAGTCAAAGGGAACACGATTTTTTCAAGATTATGTTTAGTGTGGGCAAAAGAACATGAATGGGGCACACCAGATTGTGCCACAACAGGCCTGGCTGTCTTTAGTTAATGTGGCCACCAATTCCCTGAGGTATTTTCCAGGGAATAATTTAGGCATAAAGGAGACTCGAGTCATAATTGTGATTGATACTGACTATTGACTTGGGATAATGTTCTATCCCTAAATAACATTGGTGAAAATGAATAATTATTTTTAACAAAAATATAATTTTAATTTAAATGATTTTTAAAATGTTAATAAAATTGAAATGAGCTTTACAAAACTGTATATTTGCAGTATCTCTACTATCTGCCAGTAAGATATTTATAAATGAGATAATGCATTTAAAGCCATCTTTTAAACTGAAAAACATTTTAAAGCTATAAGAGCCTTTTAGTTATTTAAAAAAATATATTAGCTTTCCCATCATGCTATGGCTTGGCCTCCTGTATATTTACTGGTATGTTTAATGTGTTTGATGAGCCCAACATATGCCCTAATTGGTAGAGTTATTGTGCTATCATGTTGGATTCTTATCATTGATTAAGGGGAGGTGGAGGGGGGAGGCCCTAAATTGCATCAGTTCAACTGATGCAATTACTGTCCAACAGAGCAATTGACAAAAGTTTAAGGAAGGGATGAACAAGTTTAAATGAAACTAGTCATAGAAGGCAATGTATTCTCTGGCTAATAGTGGGGAGTTGTTGGCACCCCAGGTCTGAAGGGCAAGGGGAGGAAGCAGGTATTAGGCCTAAGGGAGAAAGTGACAGAGAGCTTTGGGAGAGGCATGTGTCTACTGCCATGTTTGAAAGGGTGTCATGGGAATAAAACCCCAATATTCCTCATCTTCTACCCTCCAATTTTTTGCCTGTATTACTGTCTATTTCACCCACTCTTAAACCAGAGAGCAAGAATCAATGAGGTTCATAAATATCAGCATCTAGAAACACTGAGCAGGGTGGATATGGCAGGGGAAAAAATTATATATATATATATATATATATATATATATATAAAGAGAACTAAATTCAGAATTAAATATTAAATAAATTTGTGAAATTATTTTTCTATGTTAAATATGAAAGTGAGTTAAAAATGCACTTAATTAACATGGATGAGGTTCACTCACTTATTCAGCAAAACTTTAATGAACACCTATTATACTATATGCTCTGCTTTGTGCCAGGGACTGAGTAAAATAATTTGATATGATTCTTCTCAAGGATTTTATCATTTCATCTGAAATATATGTGTTAAAGAACAAACCAAAGAGATGGAAGACAAAGGAACTAAGAGGAGGCTTCCAGGAGAAAATACAACATCAGGAAAGTGTTAAAGGTGCATAGGAATTAAACAGGTGGACAACGGGCAAGTGGAAGAAGTGACAGCACAGTTAAAGCAAGTAGAACATGTAAAGATACAGCAGCTGGCTTCAGGAAACTGGAATTTTTCAGTTTTGTTGGAAGGAAGGAAAAACCTAGGGCCAACAAGCTTGGCTTGGATATCTGAGGTACTTTATTTGATATGTTAACAGTTGTGTTTTATCCTGAAATGAAAGAGGTATCATGAAGAATTTTAAGCAAAGGAAAGACCTCACAGATTTGCATTTGAGGAAAATAATTTTGGCAGATATATGGAAGATACAAGGAAAGGGTGAGAAACTGGGGAGCAATGAAGACAGCACTACAAAATCCAGAACAAAAGTGCCAAGGACTCTGTACTGGTCCGAGTTCTCCAGAGAAACAGAATCAGTAGAATATAATCTGCAGTTGGCAAGCTAGAGACCCAGACGAGCCGATGGTATAGTTCAAGTCCAAAGGCCAGTAGACTGGAAACTCAGGAAGAGCCAAAGTTTCAGTTTGAGTGCAAAGGCAGGAAAAAGCTAGTTAGTTTAAAGCAGCCAGGAAGGAGAAATTCCCTCTTACTGCTGGGGGAATCAACCTTTTCATTCAGCCTTCCAACTGACTGGGTGAGGCATACTGGCATTAGGGAGGGAAATCTGCTTTACTCAGCCTCCTGATTCAATGGTTAATCTCCTCCAGAAACACTCTTATAGACAAACCCAGAATAAAGTTTGACCAAAAGTCCAGGCCCCTCTTGGCCCAGTCAAAGTGACATACAAAACTGATCATCACAATCTTGAAATCAGGAACAATGATCATAGTGGAAAGAGTATATGTGATAGAAATTGGAAATCAAATTCTATTTGACCTCTATAGCTCTCAGAGATAAGGGTCAAACCTGATGCCCAAAAACTGTCTTGCATGCCTGACTGAAATTTGATGTCACTAACCACATATGAGATACATCTGAGGAAGAGTTCATATAAGCAGGGGTTCAGGTTTGGAAAAGTTAAGGCAGCACCTGTGAAGGCAAACCAGCATACAGGAGAGAAGTTTGCACTACAATAAAACTGGGCTATGTGGTCATTACAAACATTCAGATGTACAACTTTCATATAAGTAATTTATACTGTAGCCAAATTATAACCATTCTATATAGGCCTTTTCAAATGATCAAATATAAGACAATTCAGAGCATTAAGGTGATCTACATTTCCTTTTGAAAAAGAATAATTAGTAAATGGTCCATTTACATTGTATATGTAGATTCATTATATCTTCAAGAGACTAATATGTTGGCATTGAAGAACTTTAGTTCAATATTTTTATTTAATATTTTTGTTAGATGTTATGATTTTTTAATTTTCTATATCTTTTCAATTTTCCATATATGTTTTGAAACAATAGTAACAACATTGTTTACTTTGAAAAAAAATAATTCAGTTAAAATAGCTATTCAATAAAGTTATAAATAATCCTTTCATTAAATTGCCTTTGTTCTAAACTTTTTTTCTGCATAGATAGCATTTTCATAACTCTGGACTTTGGTCCATATAAAATTAAGGTATTTTTAACATGTCAAATTGTGTTTTTATTAATCACAAACAAAAAATTACCTAGTTAATTGTGTGTAGAGTTCTATGAGAGTTTACATTGCGTATATCAAGAAATGTATATGTTCAATATCATTTGCAAAAATATCATTTTCAATGTCAGTTGATCAGTTGGTTAGTCAACACTTAGTTTTAAAACACAATGTAACTCTAAGTCTCTATAGCTGCCTTCAATTTCTCCTCATTCTTCAGTTTCCACTCAAGTTCATCTATTTGTGGAGCCTGTTCCTACTCCTATAGAAGTTGCTAAACACTTTTTTGTTTCCAAACTTCTCTAGAACATAAACCATAAAAAAAAAAATCTATCATCTTCTCTTATTGTTCCTTGTGTTTGTTTTAATTTTAAGCCTGAAAGCAGATGGTAATCTCTTTGAGGTCAGAAGCCCAATCCCTCACTTTAAGATTCCTAGCCCCTAGTAACCACGTTAATTATATATTTTTTGTGTTCTCTATGTTGGTAGGTTTTTTTATCCTGAGCCCTACATAGGAAAGACCAAAAGAAAGAAAATAATATTCTATACAAATTATTGCCAGATAATTTAAAAATGGAGCAGCAAATTAAACTTATTGGACACATCATAATTTTATACGAGAAAATAAATAATCTTAGTCAACAGCTTAGATCTTAGATTAGCATAATAATATGTGGCAAAATTTTGAGGAGAATCATGACTTTTAACTTTGGGTTATGATTGAAATACATGGCATGACACACTGTGAAAATCATTTAAAAAGTTAAGTTGTATCAATAAATTTCCTTATTGAAATATTAAAAAATTACTTTCAGTACAAAAACAATAAGCCCTCTAACCACACCAATTTTGTTCCTATTAAAAAACATGAATGAGTTCATGTACAACTAATAACACATATTTTTCACTCTTTTACTTCCTTTGTAGCTTTTGTAGGATATGTGTGTGCTTATATATTTTCATAGATACTCATTTCTAAACATAAAGCATCTGAGTTCTCCTAAATTCATTACAAAATAAAGTTCTATCAATTGAATTTCCACTTTTTGGTTCTCTTCAATAAGAAAAGAACAAAAACAAAAAACCTGTTTGATAAGGCTTAAGGTTAGGAATTAACCCAGGTCCAGTAAATCAAGGTAACTGTTTCCTGGTGTGTAAACAGCTTCAGCTCTATCAGACTGATACTTTGCATCCATAGATATGAATGTCAATCAATGATTTAATCTCTCTGTGGAACACACCTAAATTTCATTGAAATTTAAGAAAGAAAATTTATTTCTCATTGTGTTGATATTTTAAAGCATAAGTTTTCATTTAAAAATAGGTAGGTGTTTGTCCTTGCTTCTTCTAAAATATTCTAGAATCTTGTCGTAGATGAAATTTTAGGGTAAAACAAACTTTTATTGTTGTAGTTTATAGAAATATTATTTTCAAACAGGATACATAATTCAGTGTAAAATGTAAATACAAATATCTAGGTAGGATTTGTTACCCTATTATAGTCTCCATTTGTAATTGATCATTAATTCATCTAACTAACCCTTGCTGACTTGCCAAAGTTCAACAACAACAACAAAATCAAGCTTACCTTAACGAGAAAGACCACATTTATCTTTCCAATATTTCCTGCTTTCTTTCCCCCTCCTTCCCTACAAGGATGATAGAGGGGGGGAAAAAATCATATCACAGTGTGATGCTGCTGGTGTGTATAAAAACCCTTAACAGTCATTTTCCCATCAGCAGTTTCCCTGCTGGCCAGCTTCTAAATCTCTCCCACTCCCATTCTCCTCAGGTAGCTGGCTGCTAGATGTTTACTGATTCATTTGCATCAAATGTTCTCCTAGCAACCAAGCTAGGATTGGATTAGGTATTTTTGTAAAAGACTGTTTTCTGTTAAAGAAGCTTAGACTTTCTAAACACCATAAACAGAAACTAGTCTTTAAGCAAAGCTGTAATGTGATTCCCTTATATATTTAAAAGAAATGTCAGCCAATTGCCTTTTGTTGTTTTTACTTGAGAAAATTAGCAATTTTTCCATTTTAAAATTTGCATTTGTGGACACACCCACTTATTATGCAGTTATCTTGATAGTAGAGGAATATATATTATGTTAAGTAAATCCAAAGAGAATTTATGTCATTTTGTAATTGTTGATACATGATGTAAAAAACAAGTAGGTCTTGTTTCTAATGGCCAGTTTAGCTATATAAAGAATACAGTAAATTTTCTTCTAAAATATTGTAACTAATTTTCATGTTCTCAACAAAATAATATGAAACCCAAAAGTTTCTATTAAGATATGCTTTACTGGAAAGTTAATGTACATATATTTCTTTACTTCTCAAATAGTGTTGCGGTGTCATCAATTATGTGTAAATTCTAATAATAGTTTTAATATTAAAGTATTATTTGATGGAAAGAGCAGGCATATATAAATATAACATGTATAGTAAATCATCTCTCATAACACTAAACAAACTGGCCAACAATACCCGATGATTATCTTAGCAGGTATTTGAAAGAGGATAAAATATTTTATTATGACCCATTAAGATTTTAATCTAGTGTACAGCAATACCAGAGAAGAAAGTAAGATATTTTAGTAAGATCAATAATAGTTATTAGGTTATTAAGATTAAAAGTGATTATCTTGAGGCACTGAAACATTTTATGATTTTAAAAAAATTAATATTAAAAAATACAAATCTATAGTTTAATCATTTGATGAAGACAATAGGATATTTTCCCAGAGGTAAGAATAAAGCAGCAAATCTTTCATAAGAAAAGATATTACCAATTCAGCTATGATGACTATTACATCTAGAATATTAGAAGAGTGCAATTTCTGCAATTTTTCTCTTTTACTAATAGTTTATTGTTTTCTTTTTTGGTTTTTTGTTTGTTTGTTTGTTTGTTTTTTTTTTAGCTGAGCCATCCTGCTACCTGTTGGCAGCTCAGCGGCTGCTCAGCTCGGGCTGGACTCGAACCGCTGTTGCTCAGAGC